>NC_089796.1:9944301-9964301 GCF_040412425.1 Macrobrachium rosenbergii | reverse complement strand
TCGTAATTCTTCGTGACTGATTTATCGGTGGGTTCAGTTAAAGAAGGTTGATGTACTAGGACGGAAAATGACATATACTCTTTTGGAACTAATTAAAATTATTCTTATTATTATTATTATTATTATTATTATTATTATTATTATTAATTTCATATATTCCTTTGGAGCTCATTAAAAAGATTATTATTATTATTATTATTATTATTATTATTATTAAAAATTTCATACATTCCTTTGGAGCTCATTAAAAAGATTATTATTATTATTATTATTATTATTATTATTATTATTATTATTATTATTATTAAAGTACGAAATTACAAGCTTTCGCATACGTCCATGTGAATGGATGATTTGAGCCGCAGAATGTTATGAAACAGTGCCAGTTCTATTCCAAGGTTAAAACTGACGTATGTCAATTATGGAATTATGACGTGGGCGTAAAAATTAATGGACGTGCTTTTGTAAACATTACGGAATATCTTCACATTCCGATAGGAAGGAAACGGAAGCATATTCCCTTTTATCTTATCAACTGAGCTCTCGAGGTGCTCCTCTTCTCGGATTTCTGATAATTGCTTCCAATTTTCGACCTTAATGAAAATGGCAGTAAAGGCTAATTTCCTCATTCCTCATGCAGATGTCGGGCCTTTGGGAGATAATACCAGAGGGGGAAGGGGGAGGGGGGGAGTTGTCCCTTGGGTGCATGACTCACGTTTCCCGCCCTTATTACAGGAAGGACTAAGATAGGTTTTAGCTTGTCACTAAATGCGGGCAAAGATACAAGGCGGCTTTTTAAAATGATAGACCGTGCGTTGTATATTTATAAGGTCGCGTTTCCCTTGTTGTTATGCACTGGGTATAGCCGTGATGTACTTCAAGGGTTGCCTTTTAGCATTGCCAATGTGCCTAGCCTCGGTAGTGGTGGTGTTGGTGATGGTGGTCGGCTTAGTATTGGTGGAGCTTTGGTGGTGAAAGGAATACTGCCGTGAGTGTGGATGAGGGTGACTGAAGTGTTTTCCGAGACACTCCTCGTAGTGGCAAGTGTCTCCAGCCTTCCTTGGTGTGCGGATGACACGTGTTTGGACTTAGTGTGCACATGTGTCTAAATACATTAATTACGATATGCGAGACGCTCTTTATATGTAGCGGTTGCTCTTTCTTTTATATTATGCAATCGTCATGGGATCGAGATCGGGAGAAAATATTAAATAGTAAAGTGAATCAAACAGAAAATATTAAATACTAAAGTGTATCTTCCTCTAAGTCAAATAAATTGAAAGTGTTTGGCTAACAAACACCGTAGTTCTCCAGTGGCATGCGATATGATATACCTCAAGTGGAGGATTCAAGTGCTCTTTGTGTGTCCCATACAATAGAGTACTGTAGGCTGAAGTTCCCACTGGGATTGGATATTCCTGTAATCCTGTCTACAAGTTTGATGGTCAACAGTACGACGGTAAAGTCAAGACCTTGGGTATAGCAACGTACAAGCACTATTATGCTGACACTTTTTTGTAACATTTACGAATATTTTTTGTTTATAAATGAGAAACGAAGTAATAATTAACTGGAGTACACTATAGTATTGCGATGTGCACTGGGGAATATATATAGGTCTAGGGAGAAACTGTAGTTGTTTTGGGGAGAATCGAGCCGCGCTCGCTTCCCAGTACACCAGCAGACGAGTATTGTCCTTTTAAAACAAGAGGGTGACTCACGGCGTTCGGATTTTAATCCTCTTTGGTCGTTTTTTACTTTCATTTTTGTTATTTGCTCTAGCGCGTTTTCTTAATCGTTGGCATCTCTTGCTTGTTTAGAAGGGTTTTGTGAAATGCGTTCTTTATTTTAGTTGTTTAAGAGAGAGAGAGAGAGAGAGAGAGAGAGAGAGAGAGAGTTTATGAAAAGTCTACGCAATCTTCAACCATTACAGTATTCTTTGTAAATTATTGAAGTACTTTGCTATCTTGCAGCAATGATAAAAGATATTTTATATAACAATCCAAGATTCATTACGTTATATACAAATCGCATTATCTTGGATAGTACGCTACAATTGATCGAAGATAACAATAAAAAGAATGTAATCGAGGCATTTTTCAGACACTGCAGTGATCTCTGTAGAGATATCTCATGTATGAATTATGTTGTAATCGTGTGATGATTCAGATAGGGGCTAATTTTTTGTGATTCACAAATCGTCACGTCTGTTGGTATCGCTATCCCTGTAAAATCATTTGGAGAGAGAGAGAGAGAGAGAGAGAGAGAGAGAGAGAGAAGAGAGAATGATGGCCGATTCCATCAGGGCAAGTACATTTTAGTCGATAATTTATCCTTTGCATTTTAATTCCCGTAGGAGGTTAGTGCCGACAGTGCACCTCACATGGGTGCACTGTAGGCATTACAATTTAAGGGTCTTTGCAACGTCTCCTCGGCCCCTAGCTGCAACCCCCGTTCCATAATGCAACTGCGAGGTTTCTCTCCTGTTACACCTTTCAAACCTTCTTGATACCAGTTTCCCCTTCAGCGCTGGATAACCTCATAGGTCCCAGCGCTTGGCCTTAGCCTAAATTCTATATTCTATTTTATACCATTCTTGCATATTAATGTAATATTGGAAAAGGTAGAGAAGAACGGACTTCTAATGGAATATAGATTTTTAAAAAATTTCTGATAAATTAGCCCCAAATAAATAGCTTATAAAGTTTACAAAAGTTTTTAACGCTGTTGCGTGTAAGTACATAGGATTGATAACAAATAAGTTCACTTGTTTAATTGTAACGAAGAAAAGGTGATTCATTTTACGATGTTAAACTGCATGCTATTCTCTTCATGGAAAACAATCTTGGTATTATCTCAATAACGATAGCGCTATCATTGATTTAATCGATGTTGCTTTCATTCATCGATTCAGGTCTTTGTTATCACTTGATTGCTGCCAACGATAAAATTAATATTGGTAAAACTGGAGACTACTACCGCGGCCTGGTTCCAGCCAGTCTCCGACCGGAATGTTTATATACCGTCTTATGTTTGTTCTTGTTCATATTTACGTATTTTGTTTATGTTTATATTTACCGTCTTTGCTTGTTTTTATTATATTTACCGTCTCTTGTTTATGTTTTTGTTCATGTTTATGTCTTTCGTTTATGTTTATGGTATTTACCGTCTTTTGTTCATATTTTTATATTCATCCCCCTAAACACTTCGTCCAATTTGCGCGTAAACTGGCAGTTACCGAACCAGAGGGGAGCGGTAATAAGTCTTCAGTTTTATCTTAATATCATTGATAAATGATATTTTGACTACACTTGATACTGCTCTCTTGAAATCAAGTGCAGAAAAGACGAGGAAAACGTGCACTGAAACTTCAGCCTTTTAAAGAGAAGTGAATGCCCGGCGGATGAGTATTTTTTTTTTCTTTTTTTTAAGATCAAGGATTTCAACAGCATCTTCAAATGGGAACGAGTTATCCGAGAACAGTAGTGACCTTGTGCATCCCCCAGTCATCCTTAAAAGTTAGTGGATGGGGGAGAGAAGGGGGGAGGGGCTCCTCCACCTCGTGGATAGCTGAAGATGATCTGTAGATAGTTGGGGGATGCAGGTGGGAGGGGTTGGGTTTGGCTGCAGCCCCCTTGGATTGGCAGGGCAAGGGGGAAGGGGGTGGGTAGACTTGGGAAGCCACAAGCCTCATTGATTGGAGGATATAGTTGGGGGGGCGGAGGATGAGGAGGAACGGATGGGGATTTGTAGGGAAAGCGAATGGGGAATGGGATGGTATGTAGGGAGGGCAATAGACATAACAGGTCTTTGTTGGTAGGAAGAATAACAGACCTCTCTAGACCAACTTAGTTTCATGTCGTACCACCACCTTAGGCCATCATCCATACTGGCATAAGACCGGTTTAACCTAAACCAACCAACCAGGCATAACAGAACACCTCCCAAAAAAGGGTTTAGGGGCTTTAGGAGACACCCAAGGAGGACACCGGTTAGTATCTTTTGGGGTGAACAGAGTCGGGAGAGATGGGGTTGTGATTAATTCGGTCCGGTCTTCTTTTCTTTGGGGTGGAATGATTGTGAACGGGTTTGAGAGAGTTGTCGGTTCGTGTTTTTTCTGCTTTTGTGGTTTCCAGTTCAGCCAAAGACCTCGCTTCGTTTGTGTTGTGTTTGTGCTTGATTTTGGAAGCCTTGTTATTTACATTTGGAGTAAATATACATCGTATCTTGTTTATATACGAAATTCAGACAAAATGTTTTTGACACATTGAAGATACTCACGCGGGAGTTATTCGTTAGATGTTGGGTCTAGTGATTTCCCAAGTTGCTGAACTCAAGGAAGCAAGCCTAGAGCTCCCGGTCTCAGAGGAATACAGAATACACTGATTATTATTATTATTATTATTATTATTATTATTATTATTACAAGAAGACTTATTTAATCTGCATATTAGCTAAGTATAGATACCAGCTTTTTTTCTACGGGGCCTTCCTTTTGATCTGATGAAAGGAGCCGTGACGAAAGCTGGGTGTGACGGATGGCCTTTGGGAGAATGCCGTGTCAGTTTTATGGGTAATATTCCACCCTAGATCCCGTTTTATTGGGTCAGTTTCCTCCTCAGGTTCTATTCTTTGATGTATTTTATAACTGTGTAGCGTATATTATGTTATGCAACATATATATCTCCGAAGAGTAGATGTGTATATAGGCATTCTCTCTCTCTCTCTCTCTCTCTCTCTCTCTCTCTCTCTCTCTCTCTCTCCACACACACAATATTATTATATAACTATATATTATATATATATATATATATATATATATATATATATATATGTATTATATGTTTGTGTGGGAAATAAGAATTAAAAATCCACAGTTGTGTTAGTGAGGCATATTTTCTTCAAAATGTACAGGAGCTTTCCTCTAACTGAACGGTAGATATGCCGAAGGTTATATGCGAGATGGAGTATTTGTAGAAGTGACGCATTTTACATAAAAGCTATTAAACTGAATTAGTTATTTAATCTATGGAATTGCTGTAGGGTAGCAATAGGGTCTTTTTTTTACCAATTAGATTATCCCATTTCTGAAAAAGACGGAACGCCATGACCATTTGATCAGCTGAGGGGCTGCTGTGTCTGCGTGCTCGCGCGTGTGTAGCCGTTTCTTTGTTTTTTGGGAAGATATGTGCGACCATGTTCAATTATGGTGAATGATTTATATGTCGGTAATGTACTAATATGGGAGTATAAATGGGAATAGGGGAGTTACAGTCTGATTTTTATATTGTCTGTTAAACTGGCATTTTCTTCTGAATTAGATGGTCTACATAGTATCTGTCACAGTCATTATCCCAAAATTGTACGGCAGCCTAAAATTAGCTTGATATTTAGGAATTTTAAGGTCAAAGAACTGTGATTGTGCGCAAGTTCTCTGTTTGGTCATACGTAGCTTAATGTGATTACATTTGCTTTGATTGGTAAAGTTATAGCGCTAATTTCAGTGTGTTTTTTATTTAATTTTAAAAGTGCCGGTCCGTTACCCCATATTTTATCATATGCTTGAACAGTTTCAAGTTCTGCATTTAAACCACATGTGGGTCATTTTTTATCACCCCTCATTAATGCATCAGCTTTTGTAATGCAATATTAGGGTGTTCTGGGAGTTTTTAGTGTACATATCTAAAAACAAAATACCATGCACATAGAATTTACCACAGAAAATTCCGTTACCTGCCGTATATCGCAGACATGTTTGTGCGTCTTAGAAAACACTGGTGGGTCTTAATAAGTGCATTCTCAGAGAAAATGCCAACATTACTTAAAAACGAATCCTCACTTGATCTCAGAAAATGCTCACCCCGTCGGTAACATGTTTGAGACGTGTCTGGGAGTCGAGTCTAGCCACATGGGGCCAGGCCTTTAAGAGTGACCGGGCATGCAGCTGAAGACGAGGTGTTTATTTTTCGCTGAGGAAATCAATGAATAGAGAGAGAGAGAGAGAGAGAGAGAGAGCCAGGCCAATCTTGTTCCAGTGGGCCGTTTTATAACCGCATTATGCATTTCCACGGCTACCTGAGTTTTGATCAAGGCTCGCTTCCTCTTTAGCCGTCATGTTTACCCTTTGCTTAGAATGTGGTGATTTGATAATACAGAAAGTTGAGTCATTTTGATAAGGATCTTGAATGTGACGAACGCTGTCTTAAGACTCTGTGGCAGTCTAGACTCGTTTTCTTGGCTGAGACAGGGACGAAATAGAACACAATAGAAGAGAATAGAGAGGTTAGAAGACCACCCCGTAGGTCCCCGTAGGGGGGTGTAGAGCCGTCAGTGCACCTCACGCGATGCACTGTAGGCATTACTTAAGGTTCTGTGCAGCGTTCCTTCGGCCCCTAGCTGCAACCCCTCTCATTCCTTTTACTTTACCTCCATTCATATTATCTTTCTTCCTTCTTACTTTCCACCCTCCAACAACTGTTTCACAGTGCAACTGCGAGGCTCTCTTCCCGTTACATCTTTCAAACCTTTCAACTGTAAATTTCCCTTTCAGCGCTGAATGACTTCATAGGTCCCAGTGCTTGGCCTAAGGCCTAAATTCTATATTCCATTCCATTCGCACCCCGTAGGTAACAGACACAATACAGAGATACTGAATTCAAAGATTCCTCCAGGATTCGTCGCCCTCGCAGCATATGACCTTGAATTTCTCGGCCTTATCAGCGGCATGCGCTGTGTTACCATTACATGACGTTGCATTCCTACCAAATGATTTGTTTGAAGTTACACTGTGGGGCGAACAGCAGTGCAACTTTGTGGTGAATATCTCACCTGATGATTTTCAGGTGCGGGGAAAAGTTTCCCGGGTAAGTAATTCAGCTTTAGTGTAATTTTATCTGATGAATCACTTAGAATTATATATATGTGTGTGTTTGTGTTGCCTTTCACTATCAGTTCTGGACATCACTTCCAATGTTCTCTCACTGGCTTCTTGTATTATTCCGTCCTTAAAGATACCAGCCTTGGAGATGTGGCATAATCATAAGTGTTTTTTTTTAGGTCCTTGTATGCCACGTAAAACTTCTTTCTTTTTCCATTTTTATCAAACTTCCTAATACTGATGCATAACAAACATTTGATTAACACATCTTCCTCAGCCCATAATTTCTGCCGTTGTCGTTCTATTGTCTGTCTCTCTCAGTCAGAATCCTATTATGCGTCTTCGTTCATCTTCCCAGGTGTACAAGATTTTGTTATGCTTCACTAATACTTAAGCTCCCACTGTCACCTTTATCTTTATACAAAGGAACACTGGTTCCTCTCCCATATCTGTGGAATCTTTGTCTCTTGCAAACATACCTTACACACCCTCGCCAGCACTCGGCCACACTTTTACAACGGCCCTGCGCCACTAAACTTCTAATCCCATCAACATAAAGTATCTTTCCATTCTTCAATGTAGTTATCCTCCTTACATCCTTACATTCTCCATAGTTACTTCGACTAAATAGAGTTTGCAGACTTGCACTGACCCCCATGAAGAGTGTAAGGATGTAAGGGGTGATAACATATCATTAAAAAAATAGAAGTATATCATGAAAGAATGGAAAGATACCATTAAAGAATTGAAAGATACCTGAAGTTGATGGGGTTAGAAGTGAAATGCTCCAGTGTGGTGGTGTAAGTGCGACCATAGAGGTAGAGTGCGACTGAGTGGCTGGCAAGGGTCTGTAGGGTATTTTTGTATGAAGGAAAGGTTCTGCCTCTCTCTCATCCTCCACATTCAACTAATCTTTAAAAAAATATTCACTTTACACCTAAGACTGCACCCTACTTAGACATTAGTGTCCTATATATATATATATATATATATATATATATATATATATATCTATATATATATGAATATCTTTGTATATAACAGTGTAATATATGAATATAAGAAGGCCCATAAAACAGTATTTGAACGTTGCAACCATATGGCTGAGCACTTCAGCCTGTGCCCCTGTTCACTGGTAAAAATATGGACAGATGAAATGTACAGGGTATATATACAAAGCATATGTAGGTGTGGCATTAAGTCTCCATGGTATGCAGGTGACCGTTCCCAGGAGGAAAATAAACAATTCCTGGTGGTTTTTGGCCTCCATTAGCTCCAGACCATCGGAGACTTATCTCACACCTGCATGCTTTGTATATATACTCCTGCAACATTTCTCTGTCCATATTCTACCAGTGAACAGAAACAGAAGAGAAGATATGTCAAAGCTATATGTTGCAACGTTCAACAGCTGTTTTATGGCCTTCTTATATTCATATATATATATATATATATATATATATATATATATATATATATATATATATATATATATATATTCCCCTCATTAAAACTGGATGGTGTCCATGGAGATATTTACTCAGGAAAAGTTACAAGCTTTCTAGGACCAACAGTCCTCATCATCAAGTATCCGTAGAATGACCGGACATGTAGTCCAGCTGTATTTATATGTGGTTGGGAGAGTGGATTAAAGCCCTTATTTTTCCAATTCCGTATGCTGGCTTCTTTAATCCTTTGATTATCCTCCTCCTCCTGTGCGGCCCCGCCCTCGTGACCTTGCCCTTGTGACCTTGCCCTTTCTCTACCTGCGGCTGCTTCTGGGTGTGTGTTGTCCATGTGATCTCTTGTGTTTTTGCTTGTCCTCTTTTCTGACATAGTGTATACGATTTTTCTTGATAGGCCATCTGAATTCAAATCCATTACATTGTTTGCGCATGTTATGAAGGCATTTTGTAAGGTCAGTAGCACCTTACAGAATGAATAGGACCTCAGTAAATCTTTTCCATAAATTTATCTTGCCAGATCTCTCATGCCATCCAACATTCTCACGGCGAAGCAGTTTATTTGGGAAAATGGTACCTAAAATGGCTGTAGGGTAAACATTTATGCCAAAAAAATACTCATTATTCATACAGCAAAAACCGACCTTATTGTAAGGCATGAAAGGAAAGGAGATTTATACTTTTTCAAAACATTGAAAACATAGATTGTTTAATCATGTCGTAGGACAGCCGATGAAAAAGTCGATATTACTATTTTACGGGAAGTTGGATATCAAAGGCAGATTCGTAATTTTGCAAAATGATTGGTCTGACTGTTTAGCCCCGCTGCTCTGACATAGAATCTGACTGTTGTGTACTGTAGAGCAGGGAGAGACTGTTCACAGAAACTGCAGGGATTTAAGCACTTTAAGCTACACCGAAAAGTTCTACGCAAGTTGCGATTTTTATAGCTTAATCGAAATCGCACGAGAACTTTAGAATACGCTTACAGGGACCATTAACTTAAAATTCAGGCTTCCAAAGAATATTTTGTTCATTTGAAAGGAGCTACAGTAGATAATAGGAAATACGGAAATAAGGTATCAGTTATTAGAAAAGGAAAAAACAGTATAGCCTAGACAAGGAAGTAAATAAAGTAAAAATATAAATAAATTATTAATATACAAGATGAACTGTTTTAGGTTATTAATGCATCGTCTCCATAAAGGTTGGTACGCGTTATAGTATGGCTTCGAATTCTTTTGAAAGACTAAGAGAAACTGGACAATTCGACTCTTAGTCGTTGTCTTCAGATTTGAATTTTACATTCTAGTTATATCTCTTAAGTCGTTTGAAACAGTACAGAAACTAAACAAAATTCAGTTCTATAATTAAATACTCATTGGAGGTTCAAATACCATTCGTAAAAGCATCAGAGCTTTGTTTAAGAGGATCCTACTTTAAAGATCTACAAAAGGATCCGATTCCGCTCGAAACGTCATGGAAACCACGGAGAATAAAACTAACATCACAACAGGATAATTCATTGTTAGTTTTTTTAGTGTTATCCAAAAATCACGAAAGTTACAGAGAAGTGGTCCTTCTTAACTCGCCTGCCATCATTCCTCAATGACGACTATTGCAGTGGCCGTTGGATAAGCCATTCAGTTAATCTCCTCCATTCTTGACATTATCTTAATCAATCCCTCATAACAATGTGGCCTTTCCGTTGACCGATTAGCAGGCCAGATGGTCAAGAAATAATTTTCGGAAAGCCTGATACTGCCTACACTAACTAATCTGCCAAATCCTTTGTATAACTAAATGTTAAATAGACAGTTTTACCATTCAACTAATGGAGATGAGGAGTCGCTATAGCTGACAGTTTTTATTAAAAATGTTAATTGTACAGCAGAAACTGAAATGATGCAAAAAGAGTAAATTTCATGACGAAATACTATAGGTAATGGGTAGACTAATTTCACCGCAAAAGTATTCCAGTCTTTTCCGTTTTTTCAAGGAGCTTGTCCCCGTATTGGGGGCAGTGCTGTCAGTGCACCTAATGGGGTGCACTGTAAGTGTTGATCAAGGTTCTTTGGAGCGTCCCTTCGGTCCCTGGCTGCAATCCCGTTCATTCCTTTTACTGTACCTCCATTCATGTTCTCTTTCTTTCTTTTTGCTATCTACCCTCTCCTAACAGTTGTTTTACAGTGCGACTGCGAGATTTTCCTCCTGTTACACATTTCAAACCTACCTACTCTCATAGGTCCCAGCGCTTGGCCTCTGGCCTAAATTCTATATTCTATCCTATTCAAGGAGCTTGTTGATCCCCGGGCCGTTTTTTGACATGAAGGTGTCACCCTCATTAATAAGAACATAAGCAAGTAAACGGAAAAGGAACCAGCTCAGACCTGACGTAATGGCGGAGGTTTTGTCATTGCGCATTTCTCAGCAAACAGTTTACTTTCATTCTCCTTCCGGCTTATTTCTTCCGTACTGCTGTTGGCTTTTTGCACGCTGTTGATTGCTGGAGCGTGTGCCTAAGTGGTTGGGAGCATATGTTGTCTCTTATTATTATTATTATTATTATTATTATTATTATTATTATTATTGGAGAAACAAGTCCACAGTTATGTGTGGGTACATATGTTTAAAAATAAACTTCTGTAGGGATTTATTTTTAAATATATTTACCCATACATGACTGTGGATTTGTTTCTTCATTTCAAGACTCATGATGCTGTGAGTATTTATTATTATTATTATTATTATTATTATTATTATTATTATTATTATTATTATTATTATTATTATTATTATTTCCGCTGACCGTGTTGTTATGTCATAAGTTCGTGTAAATATAGACACATCAACGCTTGCTTGTTTGTAACTGGTGTAAACACAACATTAATTTTTTCTCATATTTTTAATGCTTTTCTGGAAGATTGTAACCCATTATAAATATGACATATGGCGTTACAATAAACACCAGTGAAACCTGAAGTAAGCAGAGAGTGAAAGTTCAAATGGCGATTGTTAATAACTCTAGGTATTTGAACCAAGGGTGAACCATTTATGTACTTCTGTCATTCAGTTCACGGTAGGGTTGTTTGAAATGGCAAAGCTGCGGTTGTCTTTGTAATTAGTGTATGCAAATTCGGAAGTAAAAGGAAGATTCGGTGAATGCTTAAATCCTTGCGGATTCTTCTTATTTCATTACTGTGGAATGAGAATGTCTGGTAGGCAGCAGACATGATGCACGATGTGTATGTATATATATATATATATATATATATAACTATTCATATATAACTATTCATCATGTATCTGCAGGTCTTCCTTATACTCTTCCTCCGAACGCTTCTGAATTACTCATTCTTTTTACCAACCTATTATTTTCCATTCTGTCCACATGACCAAACCATCCCAGCACCCTGATCTTCCCTTTTATCTAAGGTAGTTCTTTTACCACTTCTCTGACGTTATCTCCACATTTATTATGCACTCAATCTTTTTTACACCATATAAACTACACAGAAAATCTCAGCGGTCTTCTATGTTTTACTTTTAACATCCACTTTTCACTTCCTTAAAGGAGAGTTGGCTCAACAGTCACTTCATGCATCCTAGCCTTGGTCATTAGACAGTTTGATATTCTCCCCAATGTTTTGGGAATGCCCTGTTAGCTTTCTTGCTTTACTTATTTCATGACTCACCTCTTCCCTAATCCTGCCATTATCCGTTACTTTTACAGCCAATTACTTTCAGAGCCATCTTCCTGGTTTCCAATACCATTTCAGCTTTACCATTGCTCGCGCTTACTATCAACCCTCTCCTCTCGCAAACACTCATACACACAAACACACACACACACACACACACACACACACACACACACGCACATATATATATGTGTGTATGTATATGTATGTGTATATATGTATATGTATATATGTACTGTATAGCTTAATCAAGAAAATGTGGAACGTGATGAATATATAATTAAAGACAAAATTCACGAAGAAAGAGAAACAGTGGAGTGCTGTGAGCCCTTTCGACTGTCTTCCTTTACTGCTAAGGAAAGGACAACAGTCGAAAGGCCTCACAGCATTCCATTGTTTCTCTTCGTGGATTTTGTTTTTATATATAGGCGTATTTATGTATACATATATATGTATGTATATATTTATACATATGTATGTTTATACTATATATACATATGTGTGTGTGTGTGTGTGTGTGATGGATTACCTTTTACGTACATTCGTACTTAAGTGTTGTATAAATCCACTTAGTACGTAGGTTCATGAAGATGGCTTTCCTGCCTTCTCGGAAAAACCCCGCTATTGCGCAAATTAGGCTAAGAAGGACCTTACTGTTGCAGCGACGCATCTTGCATAAGTAATTACCAGAGTTTCGTTACAGCTAAAGGAAGGAGTTCTTATATGGTATATTCATTTACGTTGTTATTGCGTTATGAGGATGCTGTTTATCTGTATCTGATAGTATGATCTGTATTTTTAGTGTCCTGCAAAAGAAAACTATTGGGCCGGCTTTGTCTGTCCGTCCGCACTTTTTCTGTCCGCCCTCAGTTCCTAAAAACTACTGAGGCTAGAGGGCTTCAAATGGGTATGTTGATCATTCACCCTCCAGTCGTCAGACATATCAAATTGCAGCCCTTTAGCCTCAGTAGTTTTTATTTGATTTAAGGTTAAAGTTAGCCATACTCGTCCGTCTGGCAACGATATAGGACAGGCCACCACCGAGCCGTGGTTGAAGTTTCATGGGGCGCGGCTCATACAGCATTATACCTAGACCACCGAAAAATAGATCCGTTTTCGGTGGCCTTGATTATACTCTGTACAGAAAACTCGATTGCGCCAAACAAACTTCGGCGCATTTTTTACTTATGTATGTTATATAAATATATATATATATAAATATACATATACAAACATACATTCATACACACAAACACACGTAATTATATATACACTATACATATATAAACACATATATATGGATATACCGTACATATACATATACATATATACATGGAGTTCCCTTATGGTTTTGCATAGAGATACCTTGTAACGTATTCATTTGCATCATATAGCCATCGGCTTCATGGAATATGTATAACGCAGTGGTTGGAGTATGACTGTCCATAAGAATATTTAAGAAATGGCTCTCCTTTTAAAATGTTTACCTTCCGTAACAACACATATATGAAATTTGATAAACCAAATTATTTAAGAAATTTACATTATTTAACATCTTTGAAAATGTGTATTTTTGTTAATATTTAATGTTTTAAAAGTTCCGAAATGCTAGAAAGTAAACATTCCACATTAAAGAAACATATTAGGCCTAATCCCTTTCAGTTCTTGATCATCTTTTGGTCACAAATATTCTTTATTTTGTCATTCTCACTTTGTTATCATTATACAGTTTTTTCGGAGAGAGAGAGAGAGAGAGAGAGAGAGAGAGAGAGAGAGAGAGAGAGAGAATGGGTTATTTTCTGTGGGATTTTATAGCCAATATGGGGAATAAACGTTTGTTTAAAAAGCGATTGGATGTTATCTTGAAAGGACAAGAATTATCTTTGCCTGTAAATAAACCGACGGTCTCTAAATAAACCTTCATGTCTGAAAGAGAGAGAGAGAGAGAGAGAGAGAGAGAGAGCAAATTTCGAATACAGATTATAAACGTCTTCTATACAGTATACTATATATGTTCATTTCCCGCTCATGAATAGATGTATTGCCAGTAGTGATTTAAAACAGTCTGAATGATTTTCGTTGTGAGATAACTTTCAATCTGCTGGTATTTTTTTTTATATGTTCGCGAGGATACTTTCAATCTTCTAATGTAGTTGTCTTATTTTGCTGCATAGAAAGATCTTACGGTGCTACTTTGGCTTGTTAGCCTATCTGATACGCGTCAGTGAGGTGTTAGTACTAAACACCGCATGGTAAATGTAAAGTAGACGGCCGCAGGAAGATATCGTTTATTAATATAATTTGTCGAACACACAACATAAAAATGGGTGTATATAATACTTTGATCCCCGTTGGGCTAGTACTAAACACGGCGTCCCAAGGAGCTTAAGCCATGTTTATAGTACTAGCACCTCGGAGTAGGTGACGCTTAGATAACAAGCCAAAGTAGCACCGACCTTACCAATATTAGAGGTATCAGAAAAAGTCTTTGTATATATTTAAATGGCTCTTGTTAAATTAGTACTACGGGGAAAGTACTAGATGATATCCATTAAGAAAATCGCAGTGTTCCAACCTGACCCGATTTTGAGATCCCAGCGAAGCCGCCTCGACTGCGGAATTCATTTGGGCTATATTAGCAAAGTCTTGATGCTGGGGTATGAAAGTGTTTTCCGTGATTAGTTCTGAAACTCTCTCTCTCTCTCTCTCTCTCTCTCTCTCTCTCTCTCTCTCTCTCTCTAGACAATTAGGCACAAATATAAATTGATAGTTAAAATTTAGAAAGATAAATTTTGTAGACAAACAGACAATCATATGGATAAATATCACAAAGCATTTGCTTTTTAATTTGTTTCAAACGGCCCTGCAGAAATCAGTTCTAACGTTTCCCTTCGTATCATATTGTACCAGCTTCATCCGATATGTATGACTCAGTGATTGAATGTGGATGGACCCATGATTGTATCAAATGAAATATACACAGAAAGGATCAATCCTCAAGGAATCACAGAGTAATTCTTTTATATTTTTCGATCGTTTTTAGTTTTCTGTAAAAGAAAACTGTTGAGAAGGCTGTTTGTCTGTCCGCCCTCAGATCTTAAAAACCACTGAGGCTAGTGGGCTGCAAATAGATATGTTGATCATCCACCCTCCAATCACCAAACATACCAAATTGCAGCCCTGTAGCCTCAGTAGTTTTTATTTTATTTAAGGTTAAAGTTAGCCACTTTCGTGCGTGCGTCTGGCAGAGCTATTGTGCCTAAAACACAGGCCACCACCTGGCCGTGGCTGAAAGTTTCTTGGGCCGCGGCTGAGAGTTTTATACAGCATTATACGCTGTACAGAAAACTCGATCACGCCGAAAAAACTTCGGCGCATGTTTTACTTTTTATTGTGATTTAAATGATTGAACTGGGTGTTGTCACGAACTTCTGTTTCAGTATATGATATTTAAATTTTGCTTTGATATCTGTGTCGTTATTTATACCCGGTGACGTCACGGAAAGTAATATATACTTTGAACTGGTTACGAAATCATGAATGACATTTACTTGTTTTTCGACATGAATCAGTATTAGTGTCCGTACAACGCTTTTGATATAAACAGCCTCTTCTCTTTGTTATTATTATTATTATTATTATTATTATTATTATTATTATTATTATTATTCGAGGACGTACAGTTATTATTATTATTATTATTATTATTATTATTGTTATTATTATTATTCGAGGACTCGCAGTTCATCTGCTACATTATTCCGTATTCAGCCTAAGAAGTCTCTCTCCTGTTTTCGTCCAGACCCATTGCATCGGTCATCGTATTTTGAAGGTCAAACAACGTTCATTTGATGTCTTGATTTATTACAAGTACGATACAATTGCACAATGATATTCTTGACACCTGTGAGCGTTGCAACATGCCCTACAATAAAATGCAAAGTATCGTAATGCCCTGATTTACTGTAAGTACGATGCAATTGCATAATTATATTCTTTATTATCAATTCAACTTCCTTACACAATGCATTGTAAATCAATGCTTGTGTATAGTGTGCTGACACACCCTTCCAGTTCTGGCAGTTAGGCCTAACTCTAACCTTACGTCTCTCTCTCTCTCTCTCTCTCTCTCTCTCTCTCTCTCTCTCTCTCTCTCTGTGCGTGTTGGACTTATGCTTCCATATCCATTGTTGTGAGATTTAAATAGGCTTATTTAGCGCATCAGTGAACATCATGAATGGATGAGTGGAAGCAATTAAGAGCGAAAATAAGCTCACTCTGTGACTGACAGACAGACAGTCAGAGATATTGCGGGGGGAGGGGGTGGGTTAGGAGGCAGTATGATAGAAGTATTAAGTTTTCTGAGAATAAAAGAATTGGAGAAAAAAACATAAATGTAAATTGAGGAATTATATTAAAATTAGAATGGGTTCTCTAAAAAAAAAATCGGAATAAAATGTTTTTGTGGTTTTTTTGTATTTTTGTTATATTTTGTTTGACCTTTATATATATTATCAGAGAAAGATGAATAAAAAGTGAAAAATTTTGATGACATTGTTTCAGAGGCAAACTATTAATATTTGCTTGCGGAAAAAGAAGTGTTTTTGTTATGTTTTTTATTATATATTATTTGATATTTGTGAATAATTTACTTAGGTGTGTACAGTAAAATACACTCTGCGTCTGTTGACCAAAAAGATGCCATTGTCAAATTATTTGATTTTTGCCATCACTTTTGGTACGCTAGAATGCTGCTCACATTAAATGAATGTATGCTTTTGCTTATATTAAGTGAATGTACTTTTGTGAGTATAAAAGTTATGATTATTTTTATATATTGAAAAGGTAAGGGTGATAATGCGTCTAAAGTTTAAGTACGTGCAGACACGCCTAATACAATTTCATCCACCTCCTCCTCACGTACTGGCTAAATTACTTCGGATGTTGCAGTGTTACCAGGCACTCGTAAAACCCTCAACTCGTCTGAACAGGACGACATTGGCTAGATCTTGAAGCGTGGATGGTAGTCCAATGAAGAGATAATGATTATATATATATATATATATATATATATATATATATGTATATGATATATATATATATATATATATATGTATATATATATATATATATATATGTGTGTATATATATATATATGTGTGTGTGTTTGTGTGTGATGTGTGTATTGCGTGTGTTTTATGTGAATTTTATGGAATTTTAATGTGTAGGTTGATGTAAATTCAGGGTCAAAATGCAGAACAACGATGAAGGTCAGTTAAGTGGAGCTGAAATTATAGCAACAGAGAGAGAGAGAGAGAGAGAGAGAGAGAGAAGAAAGAATTATTCAGAGACAGTGTAAAAAGTCATGGATCCTCATTCAGCCCTGAACTTTTACCGAGAAGCGATGGGACACGGAATGACTGGAGCTGACGGCGAACATTAAAACTCTCTCTCTCTCTCCTGGAAACTGGCGCAGGTGGCAGCCCAAGACGTCTCTTTAATAGAAGTTTATGAAACGTTATTGTTGCTGTTGCGGTTATATCGAAGATTCTAAGGAAAGCTATTGACTGCGCGGATGTCGTAAGCTATTCTTTTGTTACTGTAGCAGTTGTTCGATTTATTCCTTAAGAATAAGGAGTAGAGCTTGTTCTTTAAGTGAGATTTTGTACATTCGTTATATGTGAATGTCATGTGAGTATGCTGTTAGTATGTAGGCCTATGTACAGTTCAACATCCGTTATGTGTGAATGTCTTGTGAGTATGCTGTTAGTATGCAGACCTATGCACAGGCTCTACATTCGTTGTGTGTGAATGTCATGTGAGTATGCTCTTAGTATGTAGGCCTATGTACAGGCTCTACATTCGTTACGTGTGATTGGAATGTGAGTATGCTGTTAGTATGTAGGCCTATGCACAGGCTCTACATTCGTTATGTGTGAATGTCATGTGAATATGCTGCTAGTATGTAGGCTTATGTAGAGGCTCTACACTCGTTATGTGGGAATGTCATATGAGTGGCTGACTAGTATGGTGACTTATGTAGAGGCTCCCATTCTGCCTTTGAAAAACTTGATTTCAGTTCACATAGCTGTTTTGGAATCAAGGCTTTCATTGGCGAGCATATCCGAGACATTACGAAAAAGGGAAGTTTAGCTATCACCATGGTTATTACTATGGCAATTACAATAAAAAATATAGGTGAATGTGACTAGTAGACTATGTATGTATATATGTAATGTTTTGGAAGTGCGAGTAATAAATGATGACTGCCGTACGTAATTAGAATTGTTGGGGTTTACAGTGTACATAGATAAGAAGTTACAACTGCAGGTTAAAGTGCTTGGTAATTTCCTAGTGGTAAGTATCATGGAATGCCGCTCAGATGTCGCGGGTTCGCGTCTCCCCCAGGGCGATGAAAAATCACTGGCTCTGTATCATGATCAGGTACTGCTGCAGTGTGGGGTCCGCTGTGGGAGGTTGAAACTAACGTTCTTTGGAAGTTTGAATTACAAGTCATTGGCCCCTGTGTGCTTGTTCCATGTGAATAGGTTCCATCGACCGAAGTAATAATAGTAATATAAAAAACAATATTGCGATTTGATGGAAGCTTATAACCATGGAAAATGAATGTCAACTTTTACTGTAGCAGAATGGGGAAATAAATGAGTATAGAAAAAAAGGACAAAAGTAAAATTTTGAGTATATACTTAGCCAAGGCTAAGTAGTCCACTCTCAAATGGCCTTTTCTCCTAAAAGTGACATTCTTATCTCTCGCAAAATCTGTTTACTTGTTGATGGTCACACGGTCCATCGTAGGTAAAATTTTCCTTAAAATCCCCTCGTAACTTTTTGCGTAGTCTTGCTAACATAAAGGCAACAAATGAACGGGCGAACGCATAAACTTTAACGACGGCCAACTTCAACCTTAAATAAAATATAAACTTCTGAGGCTAGAGGGCTGCAATTTGGTATGTTTGATGATTGGAGGGTGGATGATCAACATACCAATTTGCAGGCCTCTAGCCTCAGTAGTTTTTTATGATCTGAGGGCGGACAGAATAAATTGCGGACGGACAGACAAAGCCAGTACAATAGTTTTCTTTTACAGAAAACTAAAAAACTGAAAACTTTCTGTATAAAATCTTATGATTGTGTATTAAACATTTTTAAGAGCGAGGAAGCAGTAGTGTTACGAAAGATTTACACTTAGCTTTTTACGAAAGAGCTTTAGAAAGAGTAAACGCGCTATGTCCAAGTATCACCTGAGGAATGCGTGACAGCAGGGAAGTTTAGGCAACCAGCAGAGAACTTCCTAAATTGAAATGGAAGCGTTGTCTCTCGATGTTCCCGGAGAGTCGCGGTACTTGTGTTACTAAGGGGGGCGTCCACATGTCATAAAAGCAAGTCGACAACTTTACTTTATTACGTCACAAACAGGTCGAGAACATGAGCATCACAGGAGAAAAGTTTTGGCAAACGCTAGGTAATCGTGTGAAGCACTGGTTAAAATACCAATAAGTCGTTTACTTGTAGTCAACTTGTTTGTGATGCGTGTGCCATAAGTTGCCGACATGTCTTTGACAAGCTTGATTATAGTACAGATGCACCCTGAGAAGTGCTACCAAGTAGTTTCTCTATCAATATATAAATGGACTTAATGCTTTATTCCTAAGGTATTTAGCTTCTTTGCTTTGTTGCATTGGGTGTTTTAGCTATATGCATCATTGCACATTGTTCTTAGGATTTATGCTTCAGTAGATTAGATTTTCATTCTACTGGGTATATTAGTCATACAACGCAATGTACTGTTTATTTTGACTGTATGCTTCAATGTACTGGGTACTTGGGCCCTGTGCTTCATTGTACTGGGTATTTACCTTATGCTTCGTCTTACTGGGGTATTTAAGCCTAATTGTATTGCACCCTGGATTTAAGCCACAGGCATATTGTATTAAATAG
>NC_089796.1:9926801-9941801 GCF_040412425.1 Macrobrachium rosenbergii | reverse complement strand
TCTCTCTCTCTCTCTCTCTCTCTCATGCGGTCGTTTCTTTGACTTCCTGTTGTCTCCTTTAACCTCTACCCATGTTGGCATATCGCAAGCGCGATTTAAAATGTGAATGTGGTTTGTCTCTGAGCGATGCTTTAATGCAACTTTGCGTAATGGGCGGCTGGTAGATTTATAGGTTTGTTCGTCGACAGAATTATTATTATTATTATTATTATTATTATTATTATTATTATTATTATTATTATTATTGTCGTCATCATTTATGACTTATATTGAATGTACCCGAGAACTTTCCACGCTTCATATGCGTCTTATTATAGACACGATAAAAATTGTTAATGTTGTGTGTATGGGGGTAGTGGGGATAGGGGATGGGGCGAGGAGGGGGCCCCGTCTTGGAAGCAGGCACTGTGCGCATGTGATCTTGTACATCTCTCTCTCTCTCTCTCTCTCTCTCTCTCTCTCTCTCTCTCTCTCTCTCTCTCTCTCTCTCTCTCTAACCTTTACTTAATTGATGCTTATATAGAACCCCGTGAACTTGAGAGAGAGAGAGAGAGAGAGAGAGAGAGAGAGAGAGAGAGAGAGAGAGAGAGAGAGAGAGAGAGAGAGCTTGTCAGTTTAGGTATATAAGATTTGGGTATTTACAAATATGGCAGTTTACTCAGCAGCCGAATTTCCTGGTTGTTATGTATTTACGTCTTGGTGTAGATTCTCTCTCTCTCTCTCTCTCTCTCTCTCTCTCTCTCTCTCTCTCTCTCTCTCTCTTTTCCAACGCCTCCGTGTATGTATATATATATATATATATATATATATATATATATATATATATATATATATATATATATATATATATATATATATATATATATATATACAGTATATAAACATCAATCTTTCAAAATATACCGAATGTATTTCTAGTGCAATTTATAGGATAAATGGCCACAGATTACAGCGATACAGCTGCTGTAAAATTTAATGTAGCCTGAGAAACTCTTATGTATCGTCGGAACTACGTCAATAGCATTGCACCAAATACCTCTTACGAAGTCAGTACATAAGCACGCAACGCCAATCTCGTTCGTTAACCACTTTTTATTGTTTGTTTGTTGTATGTGGACGGTGGTGGTGAAGGTTGATTCACATTATAACATCACGTCACCGACACACCACGTCACGTCGAACTACGTGAGAATTTCGTACATGTAATCAATTGGACTTGTTCACACCATCACGTCACGTCACCGACACCACGTCACGTCAAAGTACGTGAGAATTTCGTACATGTAATCAATTGGACTTGTTCACACCATCACGTCACGTCACCGACACATCACGTCACGTCACGTCAAAGTACGTGAGAATTTCTTACATGTAATCAAATGGCCTTGTTCACACCATCACGTAACGTCACTGACACCTCACGTCACGTGAAAGTACGTGAGAATTTCATACATTTAATCAAATGGACTTGTTCACACCATCACGTCACGTCACCATCAAGCAAACGGCATCCACCGTCACATCACGACACGTCTTCTTGGAAAGAATATTTTGACGTGACGTGACGTGACGTGAATATAAGGCACGGCTGATGGGACGCTGACGTGACGTGATGTGTCGGTGACGTGAAGGTATAATGTGAATCAGCCTTAAGGCGGTTTTGTTAAATGAAAATGGCATAACGGAAAAAAAATGAAAATGAGAATGGTAGGTAATTGATTTTGCAAATGCAGTCGAAGAACAGAATATACACCAAATATATGTGTGGTTTTAGTTTTGAAAAATAAAAGAGCATTACAGATAAAAAAAAATATTGAGGGAAAGTAAATAGTTTTCCATAAAATGAAATAAGAAAATTGAAGATAAATGAAATATTTTTCCATGCAATTAAAATAAATCGAATCAAAATATTAACCAAATAAAAGTATTTATAAAAGTATTTATAAAGTTATGAAACTATTTACATGTAATGAAAAAGAATATAATCGTTTGCCATACACTGAAAAGCAATCGAACCAGATGTTTAAGAAATAACTGAAGCTGGCGTGTCTATACCAAATAAAAAAAAAATCATAGAGATATGAAACTATTAAAGCGTAATAAAAAAATAAAATCGTTTGACATACATTAAGAGAAATCGAACCAAATGCTTAAGTAATAACTAAATTGGTGCGTCGATACGTAATAAAAAAAAATCATAAAGATATGAATGTTTAAAAAATATTCGATGGGTACCAAGTATTTTAGACACGAGAATAAATGACCCACACAACATGAATGCGAGAGTTTGTGTGGAACTGTTGGTAAGTGCTACAGGAAATGTGACATTAGTAGTGAGAACAATACGGTGTGGAAAAAAGTAGGAGGAAAATCGTTATATATATTTGCAAAGTCTGTTTCTCTTCGTGTCCGGGAGACTGTAATGGAAGGTGGAGAGAGAGAGAGAGAGAGAGAGAGAGAGAGAGAGAGAGAGAGAGAGAGAGAGAGAGAGAGAAATATACTTGGAAAAATATCTTGTCGAAAAAAGTAGGAGGAAAATCGTTATATATATTTGCAAAGTCCGTTTCTCTTCATGTCCGGGGGTCTGTAATGGAAGGTGGAGAAGGAGAGAGAGAGAGAGAGAGAGAAACTATACTTGGAAAATATAAGAAAACTCGTTATGTATATTTGCAAAGTCCGTTTCTCTTCATGTCCGGGGGACTGTAATGGAAGAGAGAGAGAGAGAATATACATGGAAAAATATAAGAAAAATCGTTACATATATTTGCAAAGTCCGTGTCTCTTCATGTCCGGGGGACTGAAATGGAAGGTGGAGAGAGAGAGAGAAACTATACTCGGAAAAAATAAAAAACTCATTATGTATATTTGCAAAGTCTCTTTCTCTTCATGTCCGGGACTGTAATGGAAGGTCTGGGGAGAGAGAGAGAGAGAAACTATACTTGGAAAAATATAAAAAACTCGTTATGTATATTTGCAAAGTCCGTTTCTCTTCATGTCCGGGAGACTGTAATGGAAGGTGGAGAGAGAGAGAGAGAGAGAGAGAGAGAGAGAGAGAGAGAGAGAGAGAGAGAGAGAGAGAGAGAGAGAGAGAGAGAGAATGCACTTGGAAAAATATATTGTCGAAAAAAGTAGGAGGAAAATCGTTATGGAAGGTGGAGAGAGAGAGAAAAAAAAATTAACCTTAGTTTTACCAGACCACTGAGCAGATTAACAGCTCTCCTAGAGCTGGCCCGAAGGATTAGACTTATTTTACGAGGCCAAGAACCAATTGGTTACCTAGCAACGGAACCTACAGCTTATTGTGGAATCCGAACCACATTATAGCGAGAAATGAATTTCTATCACCAGCAATAAATTCCTCTAATTCTTCATTAGCCGGCCGGAGAATCGAACTTGGGCCTAGCGAGTGCTAGCCGACAACTCTAACGACTCGGCCAACGAGGAACTGAGAGAGAGAGAGAGAGAGAGAGAGAATGTACTGGGAAAAATATATTGTGCCCCAAAACAATATTCTAAAAATCATAAGCACTTGCATACATTCCCAAGCGAAGACATACATGCATACATACATACATACATATGTATACAAAAAAGAAAGTAAGAGAAAATTGTACCGGAAAACGAACTTTCGCAACCAGAATAAATTGATACAGGTTATATCATACATAAACATGCAAAAACATTCAGAGAGAGAGAGAGAGAGAGAGAGAGAGAGAGAGAGAGAGAGAGAGAATGACTAAGAAACAATCGAACAAACAGAAACTGACGGTTATGGAACCCCCCCGTAAAAAATTTTTATTTACCAATACTTTTGCTCAATGTGGACAACCCAAGATCCACTAGGCCTACATCTATAGGCCTACACAGGACTGTTTTCATATATACAAAATGTCCACTTCCAACCCGCCACTTATTTTTAATAAAAGAATGTGTGTGTGTTTGCTCTCTCTCTCTCTCTCTCTCTCTCTCTCTCTCTCTCTCTCTCTCTCTCTCTCTCTGTCTTTGTATGAATTTATTTTGGTTGGGAAAGTTCCTTATCCGGTACAATTTGTGCTTCTTTACCTGGAGTTAAGGATATTGAAGGAAATTCCCTCTCTCTCTCTCTCTCTCTCTCTCTCTCTCTCTCTCTCTCTCGCGTGTGTCGTGTCGATTACACCCATCTCGTCGCTTAGCTATCAATGAGGTAATTGGACGCCTCATTAACCTGCGTTACTGACGTCAAAACGTTCCTGTTTAGTCATTGTTTCATCCCCTAGTTATGACGCTTCTAATTATGTTCATTTGCATACTCATTTATTTATTTATTTACTCATTTATGTACTCGTATGAATGAATGCATATGTGAGCGTGATGACAGGGGCGTGGAATACTTATCAGCATCATTTGATGGGTAATTGAAACTCAGACCTCTCCAGGACTTATAATAAGAGAGCCACTAAAAGATTATGGGTTTTGCCGTCAGTGCGCTTTACGTGGTGCACTGTAGGCATTACTTTGAGGTGCTTTGCAGCGTCCTTTCGGCCCTTAGATGCACCTCTTTTATTCCCTTTACTGTACCTCCGTTCATATTCTCTTTCTTTCATCTGACTTTCCACCCTCTCTAACAGTTGTTTCACTGTGCAACTGAGAGGTTTTCATCCTTTTACACCTTTCACACTTTGTAAATGTCAGTTTCTCTTTCAGCGCTGAATGACCTCATAGGTCCTAGCGTTTGGCCCTTGGCCTAAATTCTATATTCCAATTCCAATTTGTTTCCTTTGTTAGGCCTAAGAAAGACGTCTGGGAGGGCTTACTCTTTCTCTGTACTTTGGATGATAAGCCTTCTTTCTTTTCTCCCTTCTTGCGCTTTCCACAATGATAAAAGAATTAATGGCTTCATCGAGCCCTACTGCTCATGCTTTTCACATAATTTACGCACTGTAACGCGTCTCCCATTTATTTTCATTGAATTGTTTGTATTAAATCGTTTAGAAATAGGGAATGCAGCTTCCTAGGTGGGTTACCACGGGGTTGGGGGGTGGGACAGGACCAGCATGTGACTTTGGAAGGGCAATGACAAAGTGTCACGGAAACTGTACCCAAAGGTTCTTGCTTTGTGGTAGGTCACGATATTTCTGCCTTCTTTCGTAAACAAAGGTACTACCTGCAGTTAGTGATTCTCTCTCTCTCTCTCTCTCTCTCTCTCTCTCTCTCTCTCTCTCTCTCTCTCTCTCTCTCTCTCTCTCTCTCTCAATGTCAGAAGAGCAATCTCTTTCTCTGGTATACTATCTTCTTGGCGACATGAATATATACGTACTCAACCCAGACCCTTGGTAAGGGGAAGTATGCAAAGGCCTTTTTATTTATTAAAACAAAATTTTACTAATTTTTTTCGTAAATTCATTCAAGAAATCTTTTGTCGTTGATCATTGATAACATTAAATTTTGTTTGAAAAGAGAATTTTATTTGCCTAACTTCGAAATTTGCGTTGAGAGAGAGAGAGAGAGAGAGAGAGAGAGAGAGAGAGAGAGAGAGAGAGAAATTCGCTGTTCCAACGACATCAATTCAAGTTGGAAAGATGAGCCGAGTGGCCGCAGATAGATTCAACACTTACGTTGAGAGAGAGAGAGAGAGAGAGAGAGAAATTCTTTTGTAACGACATCAATTGAAATTAAACGATGAGTCGAGTGGCCACGGACAGATAGACAAACAGAGAGATAGAGAGAGAGAGAGAGAGAATTGGAGTTTGTAATCCACTAATGACAGGCACACAGACAGTTTTGTAACCCACTAATGACAGACTGACAGTTTGTAACCCACTAATGACAGACTGACAGTTTGTAACCCACTAATGACAGACTGACGGTTTGTAACCCACTAATGACAGACTGACGGTTTGTAACCCACTAATGACAAACAGACAGACAGTTTGTAACCTAATAACAGACAAACAGTTTGTAACCCACTAATGACAGACAGTTTGTAACCCACTAATGACAAACAGACACACAGTTTGTAACCTGCTAATAACAGACAAAGAGTTTGTAACCCACTAATGACAAACAGACAGACAGTTTGTAACCCACTAATGGCAGACAGACAGTTTTTAACCCACTAATGACAGACAGACAGTTTGTAACCCACTAATGACAAACAGACAAACGGTTTGTAACCCACTAATGGCAGACAGACAGTTTGTAACCCACTAATGACAGCAGACAGCCAGTTATAACCCACTAATGACAGCAGACAGCCAGTTGTAACCCACTAATGACAGACAGTCAGTTTGTAACCCATTAATGACAGACAGTCAGTTTGTAACCCACTAATGACAGACAGTCAGTTTGTAACCCATTAATGACAGACAGTCAGTTTGTAACCCATTAATGACAGACAGTCAGTTTGTAACCCACTAATGACAGATAGTCAGTTTGTAACCCACTAATGATAGACTGACAGTTTGTAACCCACTAATGATAGACTGACAGTTTGTAACCCACAAATGACAGACATACAGTCAGTCAGTTTGTAACCCACAAATGACAGACTGACAGACAGTTTGTAGCCCACTAACGACAGACTGACAGCCAGTTTGTAACCCACTAATGACAGACAGTCAGTTTGTAACCCATTAATGACAGACAGTCAGTTTGCAACCCACTAATGACAGACAGTCAGTTTGTAACCCACTAATGATAGACTGACAGTTTGTAACCCACTAATTATAGACTGACAGTTTGTAACCCACTAATTATAGACATACAGTCAGTCAGTTTGTAACCCAAAAACGACAGACTTACAGACACATTGTAGCCCACTAATGACAGACTGACAGCCAGTTTGCAACCCACTAATGACACAGACAGACAGACAGTTTGTAACCCAATAACAACAGATTAAGCATTCCGTCATCTTTTGTCATCATTATTCTCCTCGAAGCTCAGTTGTTTATTTTCCCTTTCATCGACTTCTCACTCATCCTCGACTTTCCCCATTCCCATGTTTATTTGACCGTGTCCTTTCAGTATGTTTGTCTGCGGTTTTTGATTACTGCCATATCCGGTTTTTTGCCGTCAATCATCATTATGTTATTGTTTGTTAGTGTCAGTTGGAGACTTATGTTCGTCGGAGATTAACATTTCCCCACGCTGAGCCAATATAAATTATATATATGTATATATATTATATATATTTATATATATAACAAATTATATTTATATGTGTGTGTGAGTGTGTGTGTGTGTGTGTGTGTGGGTGTGTGTGTGTGTGTATGTGTGTATGTGAGGTCGGCTTTCAATGTCTCACATTGAAAGAAAATGCTGATGATTTATTCTTTATTCAGGAGTAAATTGCTGAAGAACGAATTCAACTCACGTATTTAGAGTTATAGACCCTTGTTGCTCTTTTACCCGCCTGATTATTATTATTATTATTATTATTATTATTATTATTATTATTATTATTATTATTATTATTATTATTATTAAGACCCTTCTTGCTCTTTTACCTGCCTGATTATTATTATTATTATTATCATTATTATTATTATTATTATTATTATTATTATTATTATTATTATTATTATTATGAAGGAAGTGTCCGTTGACATTTTATGCGTAGTTCTCCTCGAGAGACCCAAATGTTTCAGGAAAGAACACGGAAATTCCACGTATCAGCGCCGCTTGGCATTCACGGTGCCAAATTGTGCGGCGATGATGATACGGCACCCGTGCATAAGAGAACGAGAAGCTCGGGTGACACCAGCAGTCATAATGTGGTATTTACTGTCTCCTCCCTTGTTTCCGCTAACGGGAATGCTCCAGAGGGGAAGACAGTGGTCACTGCTACGATTAGACTCTATAACTGCTGAGTTGTGGACGAACCACATGTGTTGAAAGCTTTGCCTAACATTATCCACGGCTTATACCTCGTCTTACACCTACACGGAAGGCTCATCACCAGTGCGTTGAACCCACCTTGCACGCGCTGTTGCCCTCCCCTGGATATTGAGGCATTTTCTTTCAATTGCACCCCTCCGTGATTAATGGTTATAACGACCGTTGTAGAAGCAAAATCACAGCTTTTCCTCTTCAAACAGAAACTTTATATGTATTTTCTTGAACTTCCAAAGGCTTTCGCTTAGAGATTATGTGAGGGGGAGAATCTGTATGCCTGTGATTTCCCCAAGGTCATAAAGGAAATGAAGACACACTTGTTAATTGGAAAATGTTTGATTGGCTACTCATTATTTTTATCACTGCAGGGAAGTTTTTCACCAAGACTATTTACGTTACTCTTCCAAACCCTCATCTAACTTCTTAGCTTCTTTTGAAATGGGGGTGTTGAGACTAGCATCAGGCAGAATTAAAGGAGTTGAACAGCTGAGTTGGAAGGGATCAGAGGGGAAGGTATTACAAATAAAAAGGCAGAAAGCAGTGACCTCGTGTACCACTAACATTTCTTCGAATAAAGCACACTGTCTGAACTGCAACTGTCTAGTCAAAGGTTTTTTCCTTTTCCAAGTTTGATTTGCCTCGAGTATCATTTTGGAGCATTAGAACATTTTCGGATTTATTTCCGCTGAGAATTTGAACTTCTCAGAGATCATTCACAATTGATCCCTGATTCCTTTTACATCCCGAGAGCAACCAGATTCGCTGAACAGCAGCACAATATGCTGTAATGTTTAGCCTCGCTGTCGAACTTCTCAGTTCCAGAGGTCCTTTATTCCTCACACCACTGGACTGTGGAACAGCCTCCCAGAGGATGTCGTGCAGTTGGAACTTCAGAAGTTCAGGCATAGATGCATTGCATTACTACCCTATTACAATTCTCCTTGCATTTAAATACAGTTTTTTGTATTAATATATTAATTTATTTTTCCTTTTGTAATAAGTGAGATCTCTTTCTGTATTTCACTTTACCGTCTCTTACTTCTTCCTAATGAACACCATATTCTTTGGAAGCTTGAATTTCAAGTCGATGACCCCTTTGGTGGGCTTGTTCCATATGAATAGATTTCATCTTCTGAGTAATAATAATAATAATAATAATAATAATAATAATAATAATAATAATAATAGTGATCATCTTTTTCCAATATGAATGAGAGCTTAAATCGACCAAACGTTAGTGCAGTGGGTACTGTGTAATCTGAGTCGTTAAGTAGCATAATTTACGCCCTGTTCACGGGCTAGGCTTAACGACGGAACTCTGAAATGTATTAAACTCCCTAAACATACTCTAAGGGATTTAGTCAGTGAGTCTAGGTATTCGTGTAAATGTATACACACATGAGTATATATATATATATATATATATATATATATATATATATATATATATATATATATATATATATATATATATATATATATAGCCTGAGTTCGTAATCATATACTTTAATTCCCGTCCATGCAGAATTATTGAGGAAATTGGAACGCATGTGAGAAGCTTTTCTGAAACGAAGATTTAAGAGTAAAATTATTACTGTATCTCCTTTTCATATTGAGGTGGGTAACGCCTCTCGCTTTGGTGTGCTGGTTTGGAAGGATCACTGTGTCCTTGATACACATTTCCCAGATGCTTTATTCCGCGTCACGTACCTGTCTGTACCCGATCGAAGGATCTGCGACATTGGTGTGGCCGGGTTCAGCTCCGCAAAGAGAGAGAGAGAGAAAGAGAGAGAGAGAGAGAGAGAGAGAGAGAGGAGAGAGAGAGAGAGAGAGAGAGAGAGAGAGAGAGAGAGACAGGCGGGGAGGAATGAGCGAGAGAGACAAAGGAGGAGAGAGAGAGAGAGAGAGCACTTGTTACTTCAAACCAGAATTCTAATAAAAATTTAAGTCAATGAGATACAGTGTTGTGGTGGAATACATCCTATCCCGATTAAAATCTCTCACCGCGAAGACTTTTCTGGTGATAATTACTTCCGTTGCACCTTGCAAAGAAAGGTTAATGCACCGCCTTGTTTAAAAGCACCAGTTAATAATATCCATGACAAAAACTCCGTGTGTCTCACACGCTCGGCTTTATATAGACGCTGATTGTGAGAGGAGTGGTCTTCATAGGAGGAAATCGGATAAATCTCTCTCTCTCTCTCTCTCTCTCTCTCTCTCTCTCTCTCTCTCTCTCTCTCTCTCTCTCTCCCCACTGGTACGCATTATGCTAGTCACGCCAAAACTTTGGCATAGGCCTATAGGCCTAGTGTTGCGGTCTACTCTATGAACCTTGGTCAACTTGGAGGATTCTGAGAATTCGTTTCTAACCTTTAGTACCATACTCTTTGGAGGCTTGAATTTCAAGTCAGTGGCCTCAGTGGGTTGGGTTTTATACTAATAAGGCTCCACTATCTGAAATGTCAGGCACACACAATTCTCATTAAACTTGGAGAGAAATACCCTGTTCAATGTGAAAGGTTTAGGTCTCTGCATTAAATCTACCAATCATGGTTTAGGTTTTTACTTGAATATGCGTCCCGGTCAGTAACATTTCATTTGATATATATATTTACTTTCTGTTGTAAATTTTGAGCATATTATTATTTCATAGATATTTCGCTTTATCTGTCTGTTGGTTGTGGAAAGACCTGGCACGCCGCACCGTTACGACATGCTTAGTCAGTATTTTGGGAAATTCGTAATCTTCGTGTACAAAATAATAATCATTTTACAAGGTCGAAGAATGATTTAGTTATGTGATACCCTCGTTCCATTTCTTTTGCCATACAACTCGGTTCCTTCTCGCGTGAAAGAATTTCCGATGCAAAATGTAATTATTTAATTCTATCTTCTCTCTGTTTGAAGAACCAACTTTTGATTTAGTAAGTTTTTTTTATCCTATTCTTTAATATATGTTTGAAACGCGGTATTTATTTATTTATTTATGTATTTGTTTTATTTATTTAGACTTTTCCCCTTTGAAAATATAGAATATCCTTCGGTAAATGTTTTCACGATTGTTATTTTTAACGGACAGACTCCTCAACGAATATAGAGGCGTAACGGAACGGTTTCTTTTGCGGAAGTTTTAGACTTACTGGGCCGTGTTCAAGATAGCATTGTAGATGAGTTCATCATACCTCACACACACACACACACACACATACACACTATATATATATATTATATATATATATATATATATATATATATATATATATATATATATATATATATGTATATATATATATATATATATATATATATATATATATAAACTAGATTTCCCTTTGTTCTTAGAGGTTGATGATGCCAGAATATTTACACTCATCTAGTTTTCAACAACATTGTTGGGGATAAGTTGCTGGCTGATTTGTCAGATGTTCAAAGGTTTATGCATCTGTTGCATCTCATGTTGGTCATCATATCTCGCGTATTGACCAGAACCAACAATGTAAAAAACTTTGCTGGTGATTAATCTAGATATATATATATATATATATATATATATATATATATATATATATATATATATATATATTACATATATATAGTACATAATTTGATGGCCTCGTATATTAAAAAAAGCGAATGTGAAAACATAAAACTTACGCTTTACTTCCTTCTAACATCCATTATCGTGCGTCGCAGTGAACGCGGACACGGGAAGGCTACACCTTTGTTGTCAAAGGAAAGAAGGAAAGAGTCACGTAATATTCTGCATTGCAGTGACCTCTCTTATTTTGAGCTTGTTTTGCTCAGCTCCAGCTAAAGGTCGGACAAAAGCCGCTGACTACTTCACTCTTTGCTGTTTTCTCTTATGATAATTCTCTCTTGTACTTAACAGCAATAATTCTAAGCTAGATTACTAGAATTATTATAGTAATTTAAGTGTGAGTAACAATAAAAACTTAATTCTAAGCTAAAACGGCTAAAAAACACAACGATTTAGAGAACAAAACAAACTCTCGTAAGTCTTCTCCTTGATCCGCTACCTAGCATCCACTTGACCCACCCGAGACTAGACCATCCTACCAGCAGCGCTTTTTGGTCCCGGCTCATCCCACGTAAGAGAAATGAGATTAAGTTGGTAATGGAGGAAAAGAAATGTTGCCAAAGGCTCAAGGCGTAAGGTTTTCCACTAATTGGGATTTATATTCTCTTCACGGCGTGGAGACGGGATGAGAGAGAGAGAGAGAGAGAGAGAGAGAGAGAGAGAGAGAGTATCAGCGTGGGAGAAAGGGAGATAATTTTTGTGATTTCAGTTTTAGTGCATTATTTTCAGTGAAAATGAGGATAGTACTTTCAATTATGAACGAATGACTAGATTCGCATTAAGCTTACATTTTTATTCCTTTTTGCATATCAAAAACGAAAGTGGGTCACATCAAGACACGAGAGCCACCGTGGAAGCTCAGAATATCTATTCATTGATTTCCAAAACGCCCAGCGGAGGGAAATAGGAATCTCCGGCCAAACATTAGCCTATACGGGGCAGACATGTAGGCGGACACTTATAAATAGGCCAGGGTTCCGTTGTGCGGAAAACAACGCGCCGGAACAGCATCGCGTAGCCCGACGGCATAGCGGAACAACACAAACCGGTTTTTTTTTTTTTTTTCGTGCTTGGAGGGGTCTTTCTCTTTCATGGAGTTATGCTGGCTCACCTGAAGAATTTTATTTTAATTATTAATATTTTTGAGAGGTTATAAAGTCTCTCTCTCTCTCTCTCTCTCTCTCTCTCTCTCTCTCTCTCTCTCTCTCTCTCTCTCAGGACTCTAAACTATCGTGTCTAATACGAGTAATATATATATATATATATATATATATATATATATATATATATATATATATATATATATATATATATATATATATATATATATATATATATATATAAACTCAATACTAGCAAGCAAACAAACTCAATCCGTCTCTCTCTCTCCCCCTGCCCTCTCTCTGCCTAGTCGACTTTTCTTTTAACGGGAAGTGACGAGGTTAGGTCAAGCTTTCTCTCTCTCGCTCTCTCACCGGATGAGGTAAGAAACCAATATTATAACTGTACAGTATATATCGGCTAAGCAAGAAAGAGAATAACATGAATTTTAATAAGCTTTCTTTACAACTTGAATCATTTCAAGAATGAAAATTGCTGTATACTATATATTTTCAAAGAAGTTGAAATATACATATATATATATAATATTTATATGTGTGTATATATATGCATATATATATATATATGTATACAGTATGTGTTTATATATATACTGAACAATATTCAAGTCTGTTGTATGGTGGATGTCTGCCCTTGCAACAGTGAATCATCTGTCAAGTTGTAGCTCATTCCAATTATTCCATTACGCTAGTTGAGGTGGGGTAGCGCAGACCTATCGTCCTTTTCGAGAGTAAGGACCAAAGTCTAAAGACTTTTGTAAGGGCAAGGCTTCCTTTGGAATTCGTTTCCTGCCTCGGGTTTTCCCCGATTTGAAATTTTGATTCCTTCGGTGGAATGGTCAGTGTTTCTGTTGCGGGTTCAAGACATTCTTTTCCACATTCTTTTCCATTCACTCTCGCCTATGTCTTTTCCATCGGGCTAGACTTATACATGAACGCTGGATGTTCTTTTTCATCGGTATTTTCTCAAGAGGATTGAGTAGAGCCTTTCAAATGATATAAAGTGATATGTAAAGTGATGAGTCTATAACTGTAACACACCTCACCTCTAGCAAGTTTTGACTCATCCTTCAAGCTGCTGAGAGAGAGAGAGAGAGAGAGAGAGAGAGAGAGAGAGAGAGAGAGAGAGAGAGAGAGAGAGCATTTGGTTGCAAAGGGCGTTACGAGAAGTTGCCGGTTAACTCGACTTGAATTCTGGTCAACATCCGACTCGTTCTTTTTCAAGAATCCGGATCAGCAGGATAGAATTCGTCCAGGAGAACCGGACGTCGGAAAATGAAGAGATTTCTCTTTAACAAACATTATCAAATGGCATAGTAGAGGTATAATAGCATAATGGTCAGTCAGTGGGTATGTATGTATTTGATTTTTACAAAAATTCATTGAAGGAGAACTACGTATTGAAAGAAAAATATATATGCAATACCTCGTGGGAAGTTGACAAGCAGATGAAGATCGGAGACCATTTTTCTGTGCAACAGTCTTTAGTCAATGGGCAACATTTTAAAGAAATTTATTTCCTTTTATGTAACTTGGACACGCTTCACTCAAATGCAACTTCAAGCTTTTGATAAAAGTACAAAATATAAAACCCGATATATTTGGTATTTGTTGTTTGTCATGAGGCCACCAGGTATTTGTGAAATGGTGTGCAGCGTCACACACATTCCTTTGGTCTTTGTTCTCGCTGTCGAACTTATCAGTTCCAGAATTCCTTTATTCCTCACACTGTTGGACTGTGGAACAGTCTCCTTACTGAGGATGTCGTGCAATTGGAACTTCAAAAGTTCAAGCGAAGATGCAACGCATTACTACCCTAATACAATTCTCCTTGTGTTTCAGTAATTTACTTAGATTTTTATCTATTCATTTATTTATTTGTTAATTTATTTTTTCTATAAGTGATCTCTTCTTTCTGTATTTCGTATTGCCTTCTATTACTTTCAAATGAACACCATATTCTTTGGAAGCTTGAATTTCAAGTAAGTGGTCCCTATGGGCTTGTTCCATGTGAACAGGGTTTATCTTCTGAATAATAATAATAATAATAATAATAATAATAATAATAATAATAATAATAATTCTTGATTTTATAAGCTACGGAAAGTGCAGACAGTATCATGAAATGTGCCATGTAGCAACAGGTGCATCGTAGTTTTGTACTGTGATTCATTATATTCTAGTCGTTGTGGCTGGTATGTGTTTGGGTTACCGTTTAAGAATTTTGATTCTGTAAGTGGACACCCACATTGGCAGTACGAACACGTTCATGATTCTCTCTCGTGCGCATGCGCTGATCCATACCTAGGAAGGAAGGATGAGAGTACCATTGTACCGACAGGAAGAGAAGTATATTACTTGTAAATCTGAATCACAGATGAGTGGGTGGAATGACAGGCAGTGCTA
>NC_089796.1:9919301-9921801 GCF_040412425.1 Macrobrachium rosenbergii | reverse complement strand
TAAGCGTTCTTATTTGACTCGGCCGTGTTTTCGTATGCAAATAATGTTCGTGACTTTTTTTTATATCTTGCACTATCTTCACAGATATTCGTCTGTTATTATCATCACTAAAAATAATGTCCCGTAACACTCTCGTGATGTTTTATATCTTACATTCTTTATCAAGACATCTTTCCAAAGTGGTGTTGTTATTTAGCATATATATACAGTATATATATATATATATATATATATATATATATATATATATATATATATATATATATATATATATATATATATATATATATATATATATATATATATGCATGTGTGTGTGTGTTGTGTGTGTATGTATGTATGTGTGTATATGTATGTATATACATATTCGACGAGTGAGAGCAGACGTCCCTTCTTCAGCATTTGCACACAACCCGTCGTTTTTGTTTTCTAGGCTAGCCTTATGCCAGCACGGGCTCTTCCTCCTTGAAGAGCCCTAAACACCTTCTCTGTATCTGCGACAGACTAAAGAAAAAATTCATAAAGAGTTAATGTAATTTACCTTTAAATGAAAGTAACACACAGCAGTCTAGCGAAATATAGCTGACCTCCGAAAACAGACATTGTCAAGGACATCGCTGTTGTGTGTTCATTGTCAAGGACAACGTAACCATCCACCAGACACGCAAGCAAGCACGGTAGCCCCCACTACACTGTAACCACTCGTGGCTCATCGCTTCCCAGTCGTGAATTTTTGCCCAAATGATTTGTCCCTTGTGTTTATCTCGCATCAATTCGTTGTTTACGATGTTTGAACATACGTCTGGCATTTGTTCGTTACAGAATTCGATGTTGCAGCACACTCTTATCCTTAGAAAATAACTTGTCTTGTTGATCAGCCGTCTGTCATACAGGTTTAGTTGAGGTCATTTCTGAATGGTCTCGTCGTACCCTTGAATCTTCGTCCTTTTTGAGCTAAAGTTTAAGTATATGGCTGATATTTGCTAAGCATGGATTTCAGGGGTGGGAGTGTTCGCTGCCAAAAATGTATCCTCGCACGGATTTTGTTAATGTATATTTGCTACAAATATATTAACATTAACTTTACACAAGAAATACCTATTAGAATATTGTAACTTTTGTATAGCTATTTGAGTATAATGTGTAGGTTGCATTACGTATATGATTTGAATATTTCTACCTTTACGAAATTACCAGGGGGACGAGTGCCCCGCCCTGGCTACGCCCTCAATATCCCGCCGCCGTTTCGTGATATGTTTGTTGTAACTGCAGTGCTAAGCATCGAGGACTGAAACTTAATCTTGCTTCTGCGTGTAAATGAGCATGCAAGTGAAGGGAATGTTATCATACAAGTTTCGATTATATCCCAGTTAGTAGATTACAAAGCGTTTCCCAGAACTGATTACCAAGACCTGTTGGTTTGAAAGTGTGTGAGTGAAAATGCCGATAACGAGATCAATCAAATTATTTATGGACGAGTTAAAAGGTCTTAAATCACGGGTTTGGAAAAGATAACACTCTACAGTATGACAATGGCTATTATACATGGATGAGCTACTTTAATCTATTGTTGTCTAGACTTCTCAAACCCCTTTTACGCATCCCGTGGGAGATTTTTATCAATAATTCAATATAAAAAAAATCATAAAATGTTGGCGAAGAAAACAAAGAAGATTAATTGGTTCCTTTCCTCCTTTGTAGTGGATTATTTGTGGCCACTCCCTGGAGCAACGGAAATTGCGGTTCTTTTGTTATGTTTTTTTCTTTTCTTTTTTTTTATCTTGCGCAATTTTCTTATGATGAAGTGACCGAATCTAGTCGCGGCTGCCCGTATCAAGCTCTTTGACTGCAGTTGTGTATTATTTGAGTGTTGATGAAACCGTCATATAACAAGAGATAGTTTAAATACTTGAGGAGGGAGAGAAACACGCATAACAGAATTTAATTGTATGAAGGACAAACCAAACTGGTTGACCCTCGAGTCCACAACTTCCACACATTTGTTGGTCACTATCAATAATAATTCTTTTATTCCTCAAATAGTCGACTCATTTCTCAAATATGACGGTAATAAAAGAGAGAGTCAAGTTGGCATGTTCTAGTCGTGGCAATATTCTACAGTTAGAATACTGCACCAAAAAGTTAGAATACACATGTTAAACGTATAACTGTTTTATTCTCGAAAGAAAATAATAATTATTTTTAAAGTTCTAGTGTGACCTTTAGTGATAAAGTTACTACAGAAACCACCGCAGAATGACGTTGACAAAAGACTGATTTTTTAAACCTTTAGTTTTATTCCCACTTATTCTTTGTTGCGTCTTGGTGTTTTGTTGGAAACGCAGGGGATCGGGAAGCGATTTGACGGCGTAATGGAAAAACGACTCTCTCTCTCTCTCTCTCTCTCTCTCTCTCTCTCTCTCTCTCTCTCTCTCTCTCTCTCTCTATCTATCTATCTTTGTGTGTTGCTGTACGTGCTCGCGTGTTCGTTCTCATTTTA
>NC_089796.1:9751801-9911801 GCF_040412425.1 Macrobrachium rosenbergii | reverse complement strand
GGGTGGCCTTTGGTTTTAAGGAGAACTGTGTGAAATTTAGATTAGAAAAAACTATTTAAATATGTATTTAAAGGAATAAAGATATACTATGCCTCCATATTTCATACACTATATATATATATATATATATATATATATATATATATATATATATATATATATATATATATATATATATATATATATATATATATATATTAATAAAGGACCTCGTTCAAACTGGATGGTATCTAATGGAGTTTTATTCAAAAAGTTACAAGCTTTCTTTGACAAACAGGTCCACATTATCAAGTATCCGTACGGATACTTGATAATGTGGACTGTTTGTCCAAGGAAGCTTTGTAACTTTTTGAATAAACTCCATTAGATACAATCCAGTTTGAATGAGGTCCTTTTAGTAATTCTACTAATGCACAGAACAATTGTGTATGTGATAAAAGTTAATATATATATATATATATATATATATATATATATATATATATATATATATATATATATATATATATATATATATATATATATATATATATATATATATAAATGTGTGTATATATGTTCACAATACACAGTCATTTTTGAATGTGCGAAACGAGAATACATACTCTGTTCTAATTTCCCAAGAATATGCAGCTTGCCTTCCTGTTTGAAACATTTTTTATTATTGAAAAATAAAATATTGCTTAACTGTTGTATGCTTAATCTAGATACAATCAGCCTACATGACACAAAAAAAGATTGTACTTTTCAGTGAGTTGGGTGTAACAGTGTTCTTGGCCAGAGACCTGTTTCCGTTTTCTTCAAGTAACTCATGATAATGACTCCAGTATAAAATGTTTGAGCAGCTTTAACATTTGTCATCAGTGTATGTAACGTTGTAACGTGAATAACTTTGATAGAAAAGGTATTTCTGTCATTTGTATTTGCTTCATAACTGACATTGCAAAAGTAAGTGTCAGGTGGCTTAATAATGATACTGATAATGAGACTTTTACTGATGGTGCATCACTTTTGATAATTGCGTTTTGGCTGCGACTGTAATACTCACTTGAGAGGTAGGGAAGGGGGAGGGAAGTGCTGCTGTCAAGATAATACTCTCTCTCTCTCGAACTAAAGTCCCTCTGTAGTTCCTTTAAGAATAGTCTAATCGTATTAAAATGCAACTTATGAAAACTACGTTCGGTGTTCATCCTCAACCCGGGGGGGAATTTCAGAGTTTCAAGGGGGGAATTGTGACCAAGGATTTTAGTATTATATGCACCTTTTGAGACAGAAAATTTTGGAAAGGGGCCGGGGAATGACGTTCTGACACATGGTGAGAGGGTGCACGAGCCAGAAAAGGTTGAGAACCACTGCCATAGAGTATTCTACTGTACTTTTTTTATTCTTATAAAGGCAGCAGGCAAAGGCCCTCTTTTAGTTTAATATGGGGTAAGAAAGAGATATATATTTTGATTACAGGTACTATGGTTTTTTTAAAACAATTTTTTTAGACGATGTATACGGTTCGTGTTCGTTGTTTTTGATTCTCTTAGCCACACCACCTTTATTGGGACTCATCACTGTTTAAAACTGAGGCACCTCCCCAAAAAAAGCCTTCATGATAGCTGATGGTGATGAGAGTTTTCATGCAAGATAGAGAAAATACGAAGTATATCATGACGGAATACAAGCCACTTTTTTTTTTTTTACTAAGGAAAAAGTGCTAGTCTTATGAGTGCCTACAAATATTATTATTATTATTATTATTATTATTATTATTATTATTATTATTATTATGCAGTAGCATAACTGGTTATGCTACTGAGTAATAATAATAATAATACTGTAGCTTACAAAGCACAGTCACATTCTTATAAATGGAGAGACAAAAAGATCCGTCATCTGTAGTTTTTGAAGTATTTTATTGTAAAAATACAAACTCTGTATGTGCATAATGTATTTCAGAAAACTACCCAAGCACGGTCTTTTTGTCCACTACTAATACAGTAATAATGATAATTATGTAAATTTTCATTGTATCATGAGCGGTGCATGGAAGGTTGGAAACCACAATATTTTTCTGTCAAGGAATAATAAAATAGATGCAAATTATGGTGTATGTTAACAAAAACTTCTGACAGTGATAAAGGAAAGCCTTACATGTGTGATTCAATATTTACAGTTTGATAAAACTTAAGAAAGTAAATAATAATCAGTCAGAGACTCGCATATTCTAAAGCCTCGTGTGAGTGACCTCCAGGAACACCTGGGTAGATGACAGGGGAGTTGACCCCCGAAATGGGGGGAGGTGGGGGATTGGGAGAGGAGGAGGAGGAGGAGGAGGAGGCGGAGGAAGAAGGAGGAGAAGAGAGGCAGGGAAGAGGTGAAAGGCAACGCCTCTTGGGATCTAATATCGGACTGACGACGAAGTCGGGAAAACGCGTCACGATCGCCGTGTATGACGTCGATGCTCCCGACGGTCCAAGGATCACCGTTCCAGGAGGCGAAGGGTCGAGTGACGAGGGCGAAGATGACGATGACGACGACGAAGGCATCGTCATCACTTGTAAGCTGGGGTGTCTTTTGGGGCAGGTGTATATGTGTGTGTGTGACCGTGTTTGTATAGAAGGGGTGATACTTCTAGAAGTGCTCTTGTAAACTTTCAAGATATGTTGATGGTCTTTGGCACGTTTTTTTTTTTTTTTAATTATTCATTTTTTTACCCACATAGAGACAGTGTGCCTTATTATGTGTTCGTTATAGTTTTGCCATGAAATGGATAAAGAGCATTTGACTTAGATTTTTTCAATAAACGTTATTTGACTTATATTTTCAAATTGTGAAATATGGCAGAGTAACCAATATGAAAGTTACATCAGCGTGTTTTGATTTATACATCTCAAGGTGTGGGATAAATTTGTTTGCTTGCCTGTCAAAGGTATTGTTGAGTGTTATAGATGCTACATGAAAACATTTCTCTTTGTTCATTCCAGATTTAATCACGATATATCAAGGAACCAATATGAACAAGTTGCATTATCATGTATTCATTTTCTGTTTCAGCATTGGATTAATTTCCTTGCTTTCCCATCTTTAGTATTAGACTCTTGTAATTTAAGGCACCGACCAGTTACCTTGTAACTCTTAATATAAATTTCAGGATCGAATAAAAAACCTGAACATTATTTTTCCAGTCAATACCTCGGCGAGGGAACCATCTGACGAGAGCCCACACGAGCCGAAGATGCCAGCCCACCACCACCACCGCCACCCTCGTCCACACCAGCAGGAGAGGGTCAGACACATATCTCGAAGTCCTGCCAGATCTGACACAGGGTAAGGGCAAAGAAGAGTTACAGGGAAAGGTCATAATTATCGTGGTTGGTTTTCCATACCTCTGTCAACGAAGAGAGACGGAGGTTGGTTTGTCTGTTTAGAAGATACCACAAGAAGGTTTTTGTAGATTTTTTTAAACATTTTACTAAAATGTACTGCCACGTGACTGGTAGCAAATGATTATATTTTAGTAGAGATCAGGATCAGAATGCAAACTCATGAGCCCAGTATGCACAATGATGATGATAATGATAATAATAAAAACAATGATCAGTAAATAAAGGCTAATTTCATAGTGCATTCCTATTGGTTGATTACCTACAAGACCTTTTGGGGGTGGACTGTGGTCTCTGAACACTCAAGTTGATGTTTGTTATCAGCAGATCTGTAGTAATCAAGCCTTAATAAGTGTATAAAATCCTAATAAGTGTTGGATCCTACCAATCTTTGGAATTCTGTTTGTGCTTTCACTTTCCCCATGGTCTTTGATATCTTCTATTGCTTCCTTCTGGATCAGAGCTATATAATTCTCTCAGCTGCATGTACTTTTGCTGTTGATATCATTCAGAAGTATGTAGTAACTATACTGTAGTTTGTAATCAAAATTATTTTTCAAGGCACAAATATTTCTTTGGAAGAAACAGGTTAATGCTGGCTATGAAATGCATAAAGTAGGCAGATGTAAAGATTGTGGGAGGAAATCACTGATTTTTTTTTAAATGCTTTATGAATCCATGTATATTATCTTGGTCATCAAGAATTAATACATTGACGGAATCCTTATAGTTATACTTTATTTATCTGGATGGCCAACTTTGTTACTGCAGTCTTCAAATTTTCTGTGTACAATTTCTTGAATTGTTCACCATCTGTTGCATTGGGTTGTCCTTACCACCTTGGTCTCTTCATGTTAAAGTTTGAAAGTGAGATACTTCACTAAGAGTAAAATAAACACACCTTTCTTCATTATTACTGAAAGTTCATTTGTGTGAAGAATTTGTAGCATTACAGTTTTATGTCTGACATGGTGTTTAAATAGCCACTTAGTGCACGCTCACAAAGTTGCATCTTGCCTGCAGGGTTGATGAGGAGGGAAACCCAGAAAACTCCAGCAGATCCGTGCCCATGCTGTGCCAATGGAGGAAAAGCGCAAGCTCAAACGGCAATTGCAGTCTGCCCCAACACTGCGCACAAGAGGCCTGGCAGCATTCAAATTATCCAGAAGAAAATTTGCTATGCAGGTAATGTGAATTTGCAGCATTACTGACTTGCAATTTGTTGAACATCTAATGTTTTTGGATATCCACTAGCAAATTAAATTCTTAGTGCGGTTTTACGCTGGGAATTTAAAGTTTTTCAAGATAGTCACAATTATAAATTTTCCTATTTTAATCCCAGACATGTCATTACATGTTTTAAAGCTTTTTGTTTAAAACACAGCTCTACTAAGATATAGTTTTTCATTTATGTTCGAAGAGGAACTGTGTACAGAATTAATTTTTCTCTAGTAGGGTCATATGTTTGAGGTAAATGTTCCAGATATGCTGTGTATTTAAGAACTTACATTGTAGCCTTAAAATTTAAATTAATTTAGGAATTCATGAAAGATTCTAGTTATAAAAAAGCTTTGAGTTTTGTGTTTTAGAAAAATACTTTAAAAAGACTTTTTGAAGATAATTCTGTATCTAATCACATTGCAGGCCAAAAGCAGACTGAAAGAGATGATATCGAAGATTGAACTTTGGCACTGGAGCTTGCGCTATGTAGAAGGAAACTTTGGCACGGGTCTGGTGGCCTTTTTCACTTTCATCAAATGGCTGCTGTATCTCAACTTGGTCACATGTGTCTTATTGACTCTCTTCATTCTTGTCCCACAAATCATCTTGAAACATCCAGAGGTATGTATTGCTTTTAGTTTTTTACAGTGCATTGCAGATATCTTTTTTCTAGTAAAATTACACTAACAGATTCCTTTACTAGTCTTGCTGCACTCTGTAATACTTTTCTTTTAATGTTGCTGTGGAACTTTATTTTATTGCCACTTTAAATTAGTATATCTGCATTCATACTTTTTTAAACTACAGGATAGATGCTCACTGGATGAATATGGCAATAACACCTGGCTTTTTGAGGATGAGAATGCGACTGTATGCTGCTATGAAGATTACCGCAGGGAGGTTCTAGAAGAGTCACAGCATACTGATCAAGCATTTCTGGTCAAGCTGGTCTTGGATGGGGTGCAAGGTACAGGTGTGCTGGAAATATCTTACCTCTTCTATGGATTCTACCCACGTCATATCCTGTTACTAGAAGAGAAGAGGGGATGGACATATAATTTGCCTTTAGCCTACCTTTTGGTAATGGTAGTCACCTTGGTTCTTAGTCTAGTCTTGATGGTGAGGGCTGCTGCAAGAGGCTTAAGGAAAAGTTTGAGATCATCCGAAGGACAGTTCTATCAGGTATTAGTTTGGGCTTTCTTTCTAATTTCACTTCAGGTTTACAAAATAATGAACTGATTATATTATGCACCGTACTGAGATAGAGTTCATAAATAACTTTTTTCTGTGCATAGCTTAGTTTAAACAGCTGTTACATTTTTTAGAACTGTTATTTTTTTATTTTGAGATTTTGCCAAGAGTTTGTAATATGTACCATACACAATTATTCATTGAAGAAGTCTAATTATGATTGAGTTATTTGAATATTTCAATGTTTCAGTACTGTAATTTGATATTTGGTGGCTGGGACTACTGTATCGAAAACAACAAGGCTGCTTCAGTAAAGAAGAAAGCTATTTATAATGAGCTTTGTAATCATTTAGAAACAGAAAGATATAATGAAGAAAAAGAACAGAGAACAAAACGAGAAAGGTAAGTACATTGTAATTGTGTATGAGTTCTGGTGAATTGCTCATAAATTCTTTTCAAAATTATTTGATTTCCATCTACATTCAAATTATTTTCAGGAAAGCAGGACTGTCTTCAGTAATTTCAGTAAGAATTTTTTGAAAATGTAGTTTCACAAAGCAACATTATTAATTGTATTCCCACTTACTTCACATATTGCGCATTTAGTTGCTATCAGGATCATCCTGGTAAAAGATCCGCTTCCTTGGTTGTCTTAACCCTTTGAGGTTTTTAGTGGGGTGTGTGGTACAACATCCTCTGTTCTAGAATATTGCTAATAAGCCTAGAAACAATTTTCTTTTATTGCCTGCTGTAAATTCTTATGATAGAATGCTAATTTATGGTCTCATTGTGAAGACAGATAATAGTACTTTATTGTAGTAAAGCATCTTGAAAATTAAGAGCATCAAAATTATTGAAGTTGGATGAGAAGTTTATTTACTTTTGTAAATATTAAAAAAAATATTGATGTACAGTATATAAATTCTTTTCCACCAGTAAAATGTAGGATAAATTTCTTTTCCAATGAGATATATACAGTATAATTACTGTTTATGCCAGCGTTTAATGTAAAAAATGTAAGGGAAAATATGCACATTTTTTTTTTTTTTACTATTTTTGATTGGTTGAATGATTGTTCTTTTTGAACAACTGTTACATCCATAGGAAGTAGAGTTAAAGCAAGTCTCAACTCTCTACAGACATCATTTCAGTGCCACTAGGCATCAAAGTATTTATGTTAAATTTTTTTTCCTGTACACTTGACTCATTGATGCTAGGGGAACAAATGATGTCATTGCATGGTGATTTGATTTTTAAATTACTTATCTTGCAAAATGTCAGTAGTACTATGGTATCAACATTATTCAAACTTACCACCCTTTCTGTATCCATAACAAATGCTAAAAATAAAATTACCTCGTGACATCTTAATCCAAAGTATATGTGCAATTAATGCTAATTTTTTATTAATAAATGAAATCTATTTTGGGAACAAGATACCATATGGAGGAAAATATAGAGGAAATGTCATTAGATACGTAAAAATTTTGGAGACTGATGTAAAGCTGATATAAGTATACAGGATATTGAAAATTTTATAAGGACAGTTTATGCTAGCATCTCATTTAACTTGCATGTCCAGTATTTTTTTGTTTTAAGTGACATTTAGAAAGTTAGTTACATATTTTTTGAAATTTAGTTACATATTTTGTGTAGATACAGTAATAGCATATATGAACAAGTGCCCCCTCTCTGATTTTAGTTTTTGCCATCAAAACATGTGCTATAATTTGCAGTTTAACAGTAATTACCTCCCCAGTTTGTTTTTGAGAATAAAGCCGTACCAGCTATAATATTTAAACTAATATTTCTCTATTAGTTAAAGAGTTTAGAAGATTTGAGCCTTGTTTTAGAATGGCTAAATTGCACGTTAAATTTAGTGCACTGCTTCATACATCGAATGATCGTTCTTTCTCTTTTTCAGATGTCGTTTGTATTTTGTTCGGTTAATGGTAAACTTGGTGGTTCTGATCTTGCTGGCAGGGTCTTTCAGTGCAATATTCTACAGCACATCTTTTGCCTTTCGTAAACTCAGGACCTTGAAGACAACAGAAAGTAAAGGGGTAAGCTCACCAAACCTACTTTGCTGAGATGATTAAAACTGCTTGTATATTATTTGTAAGGAGTATGAACCATTGCAAAATGTGAAATTAGTTCATAAAAAGCATATGATTGTCAAGAATGGAGTCTTCCTTAACCATTTTAAATAGATCTCTTGGCTGTTATAGTCTTGTTCTTTACTTCTTTTTTTTATTAGGGTATATATAAGCCTATGTTTTCTTTAAATTTCTTGCATGTGCATAGTGATCAAGGTATATGTCAAGTCTGTTATTAACTGGAAGAAGCTCATGAATCTTTTTCAGTTGCTCTGTATTTTATTTAAAAATAGTTGATGAAAATGACGTGCATTGTAACAGTCAACAAAGATTTTTTACAATTCACATACTGTATAGTGAATTTTATTGGAATCTCTTTTCTTTTTTAAGCCCTTTAAATATAAAAAAGTTTCATTGAATAGGTATTATAATTTTTTCAGAATGTGGTATGTACCATACATGTAAATTATTAAAATTCATATGCAGTGTATTACAAGAGTATAATTTAGTGAAAAATTCAGTCACATATTAGCCAAAATGAGAGAATAGTATGTTTTTTGTTTTGCAACTGTAGTACTATTATATGTAAAATTAACATTAATTGATCAGTGCATTGGAAGTTAAATTTCAATGGACAGTACAGTACAGCACTCAAAAAATAAATCCAGTTATATAAAAATTAAGTTTTATAAGTGTTCACTGCCTTGGCATTTTGATTAATAATTTAAAAAGTTGTCTTCATAAACTCCATATATACATGCCAGATTTTAATGGTTTGAACTTAAGCTTAATCCCATTAATTGTAAAAAAAGAATGAATAAAAAATGAAACTTGCAAGACCTTATAGAGAGGACAAAGTGGGTGGAATGAGTAAGGGACTATTTGATTGAAGTTTCCTTATAAAAGACAAATGCTTAAGACTGGAATTGTGTATAATAATTATAGATTTTTATATTTAATTTAACCAGACCTTCAGGTCATTTCAAGACTAATAGGACTGAGCCAGAGAATATTGTTCTAAATCAGAGTGGAAATTAAAGACAAAACTAAAAGAAGTTGTACACCACAGTGGGCCAATCTTCAGGAGAACTTATGAATATATAGAGATCCTACAAAGGGCCTTCAGTACTTCCTACAGTCCTCTTTGTAAATCATAATGAAAGTAGTGCTTTAGGAGATTAGATATGCATTATGCTAAGTTTTGTCTTTCCATTTAAGGGACGCCAGGAGGATATCATTATTCTTCTCTTTGAGTACCTTCCATCAGCTGTCATTATTACACTCAACATTGTCATCCCTTTCATTCTCAGGTGAGCTGATTATCTTTAATATATAGTTCTTTTATGAGACAGTGTAAAATGTAAAAATTTATATTATGAAAGATTTAAGGGAATCTGGGTTGATCAATTCAAATTTAGTGTATTGTTCGTTAATTGTGCCACCGATTTTGGAAAAAGAAAATCAAAGGTTTTGTAGTTTATTTTGCAATTTTTACTATTAAGTTCACCTCTTGATAATTAAGATTGTTTTAAGTTAATATCTTGAATATAAAGTTGAGTGCTTCGTTTTCACATCTGTATACTCTGTATTGCAGGCTGTTAGTGGAGTTTGAACATTACACCCCAAATTTTATCCTCGTATTGACATTAATAAGAACAGTGTTTCTTCGACTAGCGTCGTTGGTAGTATTGCTCTTCTCCATATACCAGGGTATTCAGTGTCCAGCACCTCCGCCAGGATCTTGTATCAAGTATGTAACACTGAGCAATGGTTCTTTGTTTTTTCAGCATAATAAATTGCACAGGTCATTCTTACATTCCTGTGAGGATTTCATGTTCACTATTAATTCAGAACTATTTTTCAAGGTTTGTGTTCTAACAGATTTAATGATATGCTCTCTAATGTGGCTTAGAATTTAGTACAATATTTTTATGAAAACAGTACCAGTACATATTTAACTCTAGTTGAACAGCATTTTTATTTATTGTTAATTTCAAATTAGGGGATGTATTAATATAATTGATCTGTCACTGTCTTACTTAAACTTTGTTTTCTTTATGGTTCGTTTAATATCATTGCTAAATTTGTCATATTTTGTAACCAATCATTGGTTTTATGTAGTTTTACAATAATGTTTTACATGTAACCAAGATGTCTAGTTAGGGGTGAATTGTCTATGTACTGTACTTCATTAACTATTATAGTGTGGCTTATTGAAAACCTGACATTCTTTTCTTTTACAAATAGTGATGAATGTGACAGTCAACCTAGGTGTTGGGAAACATATGTAGGCCAACAACTGTACAAACTCTCCATTCTGGACTTGCTCATCATGTTCTTAACAACATTCTTCATCAACCTTCCACGCAAGTTTATCGGCCACAAGCTTCTTCGGAGGAGTAGGCTTGGTTCCATCATAGGGGACATAGAATTCATGATACCAAAGCATGTTTTAGACATTGTATATGGCCAGACACTTTGCTGGCTCGGAATGTTTTACTCTCCCTTGTTACCTGCTGTAACCTGTGTAAAGTTAGGTAAGTTGAGCATGCACTCTGTCTTTGCTGCATGAAAAGGAAGTTCTTAGTTGCCCTTGGCACACATCCAGTTTAAGAAACAAATCCTTGAAAGGAATCTTATCAGAATTATCAACATTTTCATTTAATCTAATTGCAAAATTATTTGCAGTACAGTATACAAACAAGATCTAATATATTCATCAAGAACAAACTTTTTGGGCCAGCCCATTGAAAGTCAACTCAGCGCTCTGGTTAAACTATTTATTAATAATGATAATTCTTGGGTTACTTTAACAGTGTCAACTGTTTGGAGGTATTTTCCTGATCCAATAGGGTTGCATAAATGCATGCTCAGTACAGTAATTCAGTACTGTACACATTACAATCCTTTCCATGCTTTAATGAAGAAATTGGAATTACTGTACAGCTGTATTTATGACCGAGACATTTTCAGCGTCACTGAAAATAAGTCCTCAGAGGTGGAGGTTCTTCTTTCATTTATTTGCCCCAGAATAGTGTTTTATTTTGAAGTATTCACAACCTTTGCTAGGTAAACTCATGTTTTAATTTGAAGTATTCACAGTCTTTGTTTGGTAAACATAAGCATAATGCCTTGTGATCTCTTAGTATAAATAAAGTATTCAGCTAGTCTTTTTAGCAAAGTAATACTGTAATATTTTTCATAAAACTGTTACACTTGAATTTTCTGCCATCCTCTTTAAAACCTGGTCATATAATTTTTCTCACAGTGCAAGAATTTCCTGTATATTTTCCTTGAATCTTACAGAGGAAGAAATACAGTAAATTCTTATCTAATAGCTGTTGTCATTTTTTCACCAAGCCATGAACAATCCAATGGCCTTTATGAGTTACTCATATTTGTTACTCTGTACATTGTAACCCATGAATTTCTGTAGTGTCTTCATGGCTGTTAAAAACTGACTAAAGATATTACACAAGAACTGAATATGTCCAGAAAATTTGTACATGGTAAGTGAATTATATCACCAAACTTTCAAAAGGATGGCAGAAGTTTCAAGTAGGCTAGTCATATCTAAAACAGGGCAGTTTGGTTTGCTTGTGTTTTTGTAATTACTTTGCTATGTATTCCACTAAGACAGTTTACACACCCAGAGAATGCACAGGAGATCAGCATAATCAGTTTAACATATTTTATGTGAATGTCCAAACTTTAGCCAACAACGAATGTCAGGTTTTGGAAATAAATCAGTGAGTTAACTGTAGCCAGTATTCATCATGTTCCCTTTATCCAGTAATGGCATTTTTAAGGAATTGTAGTTTATTAAATAAAATCTGAAGATTAGTAATTAAAACAGCCATATGAGTGAAGAATTTCAGCTTATTGGTTGATTTAATAATATTAAATTAATAATAATAATAATAATAATATGTGGGTAATAGACCCTCTTTCAAACAGGTACTGTTGAAAGTTATTGCTGCCTCAGCTTCATTCTGTTTATATAGAGTTTTCTCTATTTTTCTAATAACATCGACGACATCTTCGTGCAGGCAGACGATGAGGATGAGATAGTAGCGATCCGCTGCACATTCCAGCAGTGCAGTTCGCTGAACTACACAGTTGAATTTAGTAGCGACGGTCAGCTCCACTTTCTCAACATCCTTATCTGCAAGACAGAAGATGGCCTAAGAAACTCTGTACTGTATATGCCAAGCAGACTAACATAGGCCTCTGCCTAAACGGAGACTGCAAGTGCCCCGCGAGGTACCAGAGCACCACCATCAAGTCCTTCGTAAGAAGGGCCTTAACTCATTGTTCTACCTGGCAAGACACCCACCAAGAATTTGATCACATCTCTCAAATGCTTATGAATAATGGATACTCCAACAAGCAAGTTAACAAAGAAATACATGCAGCACTGGATCGGTGGTACAACAAACGAGAACAGCCGCAGCCCCATCCACATGAAAGAATCAGGTTACATTATAAAGCCTGAAAGTACCCAAAATACCGAGAAGACAAGGATGCCATGAAAAAAATTATCTTCAAGAGCATACCCACCACCGAAGCCAACACCAAACTGGACCTAGTCATCTATTACCAGAATAGGCGCACGAGAGACATGGTTATGAAGAATAACCTGGCCCTGCTGATAAGAGATTCTCTTAAGCAGACAAATGTGGTGTACCACTTCAAATGCCCCGGCTGATACATAGGTATGACCATTATGAAACTGTCTAAGAGGATTTCCTGTCATGCACAAGAAGGTACAATAAAACTCCACATGAGAAACTCCCACCAAGAAAGCATCACCAGAGATGTAATTATCAAGAACACCACGATAATTGGAAGGGCCCCAGACTCGGTGCGCTTAAGACTACTGGAGGCGCTCATGATCCAACAAGAAAAGCCCTCACTGAATACAACCCAGGAAGTTCTCTTCCTATATAAGACGACCAACAATACAAAGACCTGCAATCGACAGCAGAGCAAGCAACACTCCCAGCCCAGCAATACAAGATCAGGCAAGCCATCCTGCAACCAGTGAGAATATTCACAGGGTAATGCCAGGACGTGACGTCACGCAACGTCACATACCACACCGTGACGTCACGCAACGTCACATACCACACCGTGACGTCACGCACCTGCCCCGCCGGTCAACGAGACTGCAACAGTGCAACCATCAGGCCTAGAACTTGCCTCGAAGAAATCTCTCACCAGCCAATAGGCGGACTGCATTCCACCTCGACCAATCAAAAGTCAGCATGCAGTTGACCCCTGCTGACTATCGACTATATAAAGAGTAGAACCCAGCAGCGAAATCAGTCTACTCCCACCCTCTGCCATAACCATACTCAGTCGGAACTGAGAGAAATGTTGGCATAACAACAAATATTAGATTTTGACGTGTACCTAATTGTACAAAACTCCATGGATCATGATATCCACGCTTCATTTACTTATTGAATAAAGCCACACCCTGATCTATGACAATTTTTCTTCCCCAAGACAGTGATGCAGTAGCCAAGAGAAATCAATTATTAGAAAAATAGCGAAAACTCTATATAAACTGAATGCAACTGATGCAGCAATAACTTTCAACAATAATAATAATAATAATTTAATTTGATGTTCAATACTGGTGACCTTGCTGTTAAGCAGAAATTGTGTTAGACACTACTTAATATTGAGATGGAATTTATTGGCCTCATCTTATCTGGGATTGTATATTTTGCAAGTACTAGGAAGAGTACTGTAATAAAATGGTGATTTGGCAAGGTATTTTACATTGATAAGGGAACTATTGAAATGTGGATGTATTTTTATTATATACAAAGGGCAACATTATTTAGGCATTATTATGGATTTAAATATTTTACTAAAAAGCAATTATTGCTCATGTTAAATATTCGACTTTTATCTATTTTGACATGAACTCTTTGCCCCTTGTTTGATTTATAATTATTTTCATATGTTACTCTTTAAGTCTAATACCATTTTCTGTTTTCAGTGTTTGTGTTCTACATCAAATATTTTGACCTCACAGTCAACAGCAGTCAGTCATCACAGCTGTACCGCACATCTCGCTCCAATTCTCTCTTCATTAGCATCCTACTCGTTTCTTTCATCGTTACCATTGTCCCTGTTGGATACTCTATAGCAGAGATCGCACCCTCTGTGTCTTGTGGTCCTTTCCGAGGGCTCAATACAATTTGGAGTCAGATGATCCGTGTCATATCAGGTCTGTGATTTTAATTCTTCTTTAGTTTTGTATATGCTTTCCATTCTCAAAATAATGGTTCTTATTATATATGCTGCTCTATATTTCATTTTAACAATTTATTAAACTTACCACTACACATTAATTTGAGTATCTAAATATTTTAAGTAAATAAGTACGTGATCCCAAGTAAAGCAGGTAAAAACATATGTCATTGTTTGTGTAGGATAGGACTTGTTATAGTGTACATTCACATCCAGTGAAATCAAGCCCTGATTCACAGCAAATGTAGCACTTCAATTGTTGCATGACAAACTCATCAGTAATATGTCAACAGTATGTGACTAACCAAGTACAGTATTCCTTTTCAGAACTGCCACACTGGTTACAAAGTGTTGTGTTCTTCATGGGCACTGCTGGGTTTGCAGTGCCTGCCATTATCATTTTGATTTTGGCCTGGTACTATTACTATGCTGTAGGAGCTGCGAATAAGCACATGGTGTCACTTCTCAAGAACCAGTTGATTCTGGAAGGTCATGATAAACAGTTTCTCCTGTCAAGGCTTGACCAGATGATTAAAAAAGCAGCGGAAGAGGATGCTACAGCTCGTTCATCTCGCAGCATAGAAGATGAAACAGGACATGGTAATGATCAGACTCTTGAAGCTTAGAGAGCAAGTTAGTGACTGTCGAGTGAGTTGAAATTAGCGTTTGTTTGAGGAATGTATGTCAGATTGAAACTAGATATTTCAGGATGCTTTATTCTGGGTAATTCATAAAAATCTAAATCCGTTGTCCAATTTGAAGGGTAGTCAATGCTGCTAAAAATTTTAACGTTGCAACTTTTGTGCTTAATATGGAATTTATTGTAGTTACTAGCAATCAGATATAAATATTAGGTTGTTTGTAGAGCATCTAATTATAAATACGTGTAGTTTTCTCTCAATTTAAAGGTATGATTGAGGATAACTACATTTGTTGGAGCATAAATGTAAATATATTTATATAAATACATTATATATATATTCTGCAGTGTTTACATGCAGCTAAAGACATGCAGATCCACAGAATGAAAGAGATGAATGTTAGAGATTGGTTTTGGATGGAGTATGTTTAGAAAAGCTTTTGATTTTAAAATGAAAAATGTAAATATTTACTTTCATTTGGTCATTTGCTGTAAAAAATTTTTACTTTTGACTCAGCTGCAAAGAAGCATTCCATTCTGTGTGTTTTTTTTTTAGTTTTACCCAAAGTACAGTCTTTGAGTGTATGATACTGATTAATGTTATTTTATTTTATCTAGTTCATAAATGTGATGTGCATGAATTCAGTTGCACGTTTCTTTTGGTTGAATCTTGCGGTCAGTATGTATTTGCTCACAAAAGTTTTCTCATTTTAATTTGATACTACAAAATATGTAGTGAGATTTCCCCCTCATAGTGAGGGAGATGAAGTGAAATATTTGAAATATCAAAAAATTGTGTGCATAAATTAGTACAATGGATAAGGTTTCATTATTTATGAGGGTTTCATGTTTGCAAATAAAATGACAGTTAGCTTTACACTGTAATAGCAGGAGTTATAGGTCAACTTATGCTGGTCATGCCATGTTTGATTTATAACTTTTTTAGCTCTCTTATTTTTGTCATTAATCACCAAGTTCATTTGTATTAGGTTTAGAGGTTAGTGGTAGCAAAAGACAATCAGGTTTTTTTAGTTTGTCATGAAATATTCTCTACGTCTAATGTCCAATACTTATCAGACAATATTTATTTAATTTTCCTTCAGGTATCTTACTGTTATTTTATTGTTACTATGATAAGGATTGATATGTTATGTTTTTAAACTTTTCATTCATGAATCTCTTCTTTATACCTTTACAATAGTCAATCTGAGTGTACTATTTAAACTTTGTTTCAAGTCAGATGCACCATTTTACGGGTTATATGTCTCTGAAGAACGTTAATATTAGTTGCATAGTGAGGAGGGGCACCAATCACTTTCATCTTAGAATTTCATGTTTAGTACCTGTTACCGAGCTTTAACTCTTGGGTTTTATATTCTGGTTTTTGCCACAAAGGTTAAAGTTACCAGTCATTATTACCTTTTTTAATACTGATATATGCCAGTTGAGAACTAGAAAACTTACATTCCCTATTAAAGACAGCGAATGCTTAAGATTTTTAATGAAGTCGTACTTTTTAATTTTTTTCATTCTTTTATATAGCCAAATTGTCTACTAAAAATTATCCTTATTCTTCCCAAAACACTTGGAATCAAGTTGTGTTTCCACCAAAAATTTTATTAGGAATTGGGTTGTAAGATAATTTTGATCAAGATATAAAGATGTAACAGTAATAATTTAGGTTATATAATTTAAATCTCCCAGATAACAGATTCATTTATTTTTCTCTGAAAATAAATGACTTATTCTTCAGATCTCCCCAATGTTTTATCAGCTCTGCAAGTTTTGAGGGTTGTGGCTATATTATTAATATACTCTGTGATTATAAATGATTTCAGTATTTACATGATAGAAGGAGTCTGTTTCATGTAATTTGTAAATGTAGTGTTTTTTACCATTTACACTGTAATGACACTAGTTTTGTAATTTATCCTAAGTTTTCATCATGGCCTGAGGTATTTTACTAAAAAACGATACAGTAATAAATTTCCTTAATATTTATTAGGTCACTTGACTGCAGGCCTTTCCTTATTAAAAATTATTCCTTTAACCCAGCCTTCTAATGTCTTTCAAAACACAGAAAAACAAGAACCATGCATCAGATTTTAACCTATTTTTTCGGTTTTATAGTACTGTGAGAAAATGTATTTCCAGTTATTAATCTTGGCTGAGACACTATTTAAATCTACTGCCATGCATCATTCAAGCTACCTTGCAGGATCAGTTTGAGCTGTAATTGTTATTCATTTTATCTTTCATTTTTCATTATATCCCTTTTGTTTTTCAACTTCTTTATGTTTTTCCCACTCCAGTTTTCACCCTTCATTTTCCAAGCCCTAATGACCAGCTATAACAGAGTCTGGAAATTAAACTTTACATGCATCTGGTAAAACTGTTCTCTCAGTAATGATAATCTGCATGGAAAGACGTGGTTGTACGAAAAATTTGAACCATTAATTCATACATTTTTGTATTAAAATTCCTTTGTGTGTGTAAGTCCTATGTTGTCTTAAAGACAAAAAATAGGCTGTAGAAGTCATTTCCAGTTAATGCAAAATAATTATTTTTATGAAAATTAGTTTATTCTTGATGCAGTTCATGTGTGTGCAGTGTTTCATTTGATCAGTGTTATTGAAGCAGGTCTATCAATATTTGTGACCCTGTAAGTTTAGGTTGTGGAAAACTGGTGACAAATGCTATCATGTACTTTTACAGTTCACTTAAGAGACGATTATGCATTGTTTTGGTCGTGTTCAGATGCATATGTAGGTTGTACAAGAAATCTGTTATATTGAAGCAGCTATTCCAGTTTCAGTAATAAGACTAGAATTAACTTTAACTGAAGTGTTGGTTATTTTTAACATATAAAATTTATACTTGTGAAATTTCATTTAAACATTAACACAATTCTCTTATTTAAGCAATCTCTAGAAACAGTTAACTTATTCTGGGGAAATAACTTGACAGTAAATTGGATATTGCCTTCAATTTTGTCACTTTCTTCAGTTTCATGTATACCCTGTATTACAGTATTATTCTTTTGTCAGGTTTGCATTTTGTGTAAGTTCTGTAGGAAGGAGTTCTTGCAGTATTCCTAGAAACCCTTATTTCTTAAAGGTTAGTAAAGTTTGACATGAAGGGGTCTAGGTTTAAACAGTATTGCTAGCAGAAGTTCATATCAGCTGTAGTGATGAAATTGCATTGGTACTTACCTTACCTTTACAAAAGAATCAGTGTTTCTATCATTATTTGTAATAAATTTCTAGTTTTCACAGATTGAATTTTAAGTTATGGCTAAGAGTGATTAAAAGGTAGATATTGTACTTTGTGCTTCATTGAGATAATGTGAAACATTGAAAAGTTATCTTATGTCATAGAATACAGATCATAAGGTGTTAGAAGGCCACTACCTGTACTTTATTAAGACAATAAAATTTAGAATATCAATAAAAATGCATTGAGTAGTCTCGTGAAAGAATGAAGAATAATAATCTTAGTGTTACAATTACAGTGACTACAAGCAGTTCTAGATAACGTTTTAGAAGACTCTATTGTGATTTTTAAAAAAATGTTCTGTATTCCAAGGTTCAGATTATTAAAAATGAATATTTTGTCAACTTCCTAGTGTCCACAGAGCAAAATTATTTGTGTGTGCTGCTCTTCATAGTCAGCATAAATGTTATTTCATTTAGTATCTCTGTGAGACAATAACATAAAGATAGATGTATTCAGATTACGTATGTATTATAAATCGAAGATGTGTATAAGCATTATCAGCCTAAATAATGATGGTGTGTTGTAATGGTTCACCATTAATTTGTCTGCTAACATTATGTTCCCCACCAAGTACCACTGTAACATAATACTGTACACTAAAATGCACTAATTATGGTTTCCTGCCAGCATTATATGATATCAGCCATAAATAATTTTACAAGCTATTATCTTCCCAGTAATTACAAAGAAAATACTTTTCCACTCCAGTAGTATCTTAAGCCGTGATTTATTACAGTGGATAGTAGTCAGTGCTTTCATAAAAAAATAAAAAAAAAGTTAACACATCTGAGCCATTAAACTCTGTATTTTCTCAGATCTTTTATTTAGTAAAGCTACACAAAGTTACAAGTTTGCAATTACTGTATAACTCCAAATGAGTTAATTTTCCAACTCATGCAGTTTCCACAATAGTTTCTTACTACAATATTTTTCAAAAGTTAAAATAAGTGTGAAGATCCTGCAGATGAGACTAGCATTTGTATAATTAATGCAGCATGTGACTTTGAAACCATGTCTTTAAAAGATTTTATTACAATTATTTGATAGAATAGCCTAGAAAACCTATTTTATGTAGCACATTCCCAGATTTGTAGAGAAATTAGTTTTGAACATGTTTCTTAATTTTGTAGTAATTTCTATATCTTTACAATCACAAGACAATAATTTTCACTACTGTATAGAGAGATCCTTCGTGTAGACTTTCCACTGCCATTGAGATAAATACTTTATCTACTGAATATATATATTTAAACTGTATAGTTGTACTCATATTTAATTTAGGTTATTACCCGTTGCTTGAAAAATGGGATTCTTGCATATTGTTCTTATACTGATCATGTCTTTGCAAACACGATCATCTTTCTGCTGCATGCTCAGCTCAGCTAGCAACATTACTGTAATTGTGCCTAACTTGCAACTAGCCCTCTTGAGCAATGGATAACCTGCCTTAACTAACTAAGCAGAGATTTTATCTTTTCAACTTGCTATCAAGTTTATCCTGCTAACAGTGATCCCATATTTTTTTTGCAAAATTCTTCTCCATTTCTAAAATGTAATAATAGGAAAATGATTGATTATTAGTTTAATATTTCTTATGCTCATTTCAGTTCTGTAGATCCTGTCTCAGATGGCAAAGTTATGCAATTAGAGGATTTCATTTAATAAATTCATGATTTCTCAAGCATCATTTAAATGTCTTTTACTACAGTTGTGGAGTTTTGTGAACCATACCGTAAGAACGTCTTTTGAGTCGGTGGTTAAGCCAACAAATACCAGACACTTGCCACAAGTTTTACATTATTATCATTATACTGTTTAGAAACCTATCATGAGGACTGAAAGCCAGCTATAGTTAATGATGTTCCTTGCTGCAACATGTAGAATAAGATAATAGTCTTAACTTTAATGCATTTCTCAGATAGTACAACGTATGATTACCACCTAGTTCGAGTTGCACTAGTGATTAACACAGAAAAACATTTTGCAAGCCTGAAATATTTGCTTTTATAGATGAACAAGTATTGATAATTAATAGGTTTGATTCTTGTGTGGTTTTAAATTCGCACAAGTGAGGAACAACATATTCAAGGGACAATATTCTCAAACAGCTTGCACTACACTTACAATATTTTGGAAATTTTAAGAACGTTGCCTTTGGCAAGCTTAATTTTTTCTTGGACTTTAAGGGGTTAATTTAAATAAATGATATTGCTATTGAATACTTGCCACTGAGGAAGTGAATACAGTAAATTCTAAATTTACCAGTGTGCAGAAAAATAAAGTTAATGAGTTTTTAAATAAACTTGGCTTGGTTATGTTAAGGTAAAATTAAGTATAAGTACTAAAAGACAACTGCTGGTTGTACAACTCCAGCAAAATTATCTCCATGTGAGGATATGCATTTCTCTTTTATTACTTTCACCGTACAATTTACGTCTGATAACTTGTGTTCCTTTAATTTTAGGTACATAATTACTTCCTGCTCTGTGCCAAAGTTGTATTTATTCAATTAATTATTGAATTCTGTTAACTGTTCTGTATTATTGTAGACTAGAGTCATTTTGTATTTATATGATTTATATGTGATATTTGCAGTTTGTTGAAGTTTTTTATGCCCATTACAGTGATTATGCTTTTGCAGTTCAAATAGGCAGTAAAATGTGTTATATGTTCAGTTGTAATTGTCAAAATGAAAATAACTTCAGTTTAAATTGTTAAAAGTGTTGTGATCTATACTGCCATATTATGAAAAAGGAAAAAAATAAACTATTGTGTCAAGAAAATAAGATCAGTGGAGCTGCTGTTTATCTTCATGTACACAATTATGTTGAGGCATTCTTATCCCACATTAAATATCATTTAGGCAGTATGAATATCTATTTACTGTATATTGTAATATTCCTAAGTCAGTTGTGTTTTATATACGTCCGTAAATAAAATTTTGAAAGTTGTTCAGGGGTGTCTAGTTTGCAACCTTTGAATCATATCCTGTAACTGTCCCATAGCACAGACACCACCCAGGGATAGGTACCTTAGATGATGTCACTTGGCCCAAGCATAAGAAAGGCTCCCTACTTGTGACAGCAGATGAGGGTAGGAAGGATGAAATGACTGAGAAACCTCATCACTCTTCTTAGAACTAGAAGCTTCCACACAGTGTTGTCATTAGAGGCTTCCTGGGAACGAAGAAAGAGGATCTTGCCTCTTCTACAAAGAACAATGTTGATCCACTGATTTGAACACTGATGAGCAAGGAAAGTTAGAGCTCTTCCTCCAAACACTATAACCTCCTAAACATAGCCTTGTCTTTTGAAGTTGCAAGACCTGTCAATGAGAATCTCTCAACAACTTAACCCAAAGATCTAGCCAAGAAACTGCTGAAGAGCAGACATTGGCTAAAGCTCTTAGACTCTTGTTTCTGAGGAACTGAAAGCTACACCTTCCTGATGAAGCTTCTTGAGGGGTAGGTCATTGCCCATTCAACAAACTTACGAATCCAACAAAAGAGGAATACACTCTATTCTCTGGAGTATAGTAAAGTATCTCTTCTGTTTTAAAGGAGGTTGGGGAAGCAGTTTGAAAGATCTGCCGGAGGCAAGAAAACTAACATGTCCACAAACCAAGATGATGTTATCCTCCAAAGCACCATGTGCCAACTGTGACCAAGGGAACTTTACCAACAGACTCCTCCAGAAACCACCCACCCAACTCTGTAGGTAGACGTGACCATAGGCCAGCAAAGTAGCCAAGGATTACTGCCCTGGGTTACTGCCTTCATGAGTTAATGGAATAACCTCTTGAAAATGTTGTTATAAATCTGCCAGCAAAGGTTCCAGAGGGGATGCACCTTTCAAAGCCATAACATCCAAGGAATGTGAGGACCCTCCTCCCCCTGAAGAAATAGATTCTCAAGGATTTGTCCCAACATACTGATCTCCGGAAGAGCCACAGAAACCTCCTGCAGAGGAAGAATGACAAGATGTTGAAGCAGAGATATTCCTAGAGCTGTTGCATCTGTTAAAACTGGTATAAAAAAGACTGGAGCTGACTGGAACCGAGTATGGATCATTCAGCTTTCCACTTGAGGATGAGAGGTAAAAGAATCAGGTGTCTATCTCTCTCTTTCATAGGAGAATACTCTAGGAAAGCAAGTGATAAAGAAGCCTGATCACCTCTTCCCCCGCTGTGCAGGGGGTTGTGAGGAAGAGTATACATGTCCTCTTGACTTAAACTTTTCATGTGCTGGATAGCTATGGTACCATACCATACACCTTAGTTATGTTTGAAGATACTTTCCAAAAACCTTAGGGAAAATTCACTGTCTACGCTTTTCCCTGGTCTTACTTGATCCATCAGATGATGATCCAAGTACTGGTCATTCCAGTATCAGATAACCCTGGCAGCTCACTGCTAACCATAAGATGAGTCAGATCCAATCTCCTAGGGCCAAAGCCTTCTCAATGAGGAGTTGAGAGAGCTATCCCCTTCTCTTGGACAGGTGTCAGTGGTTGGTCCCTGTTATGTTTATCATGCATCTTGTTTCTCCACTACTATAATCCATCACTATCCTGGACTTTACTTGCACAGTACTGTACTGTATATGACTTATTTTCTTTCAGTAAAAAGTTAACATAATACAGTGAATACATGAGGAAATGAATCACAAGCAACAATTCTAACCAAATGCCTGGTCTCCAGTACAAGTCTACATGCATTCATGATTTATTTGGCTGCTTTTCTTCTCCAAAGTGCATTGTACTTTTACAGGCTGTGTTTAATGAGTACATTTTTCATTTCGTGTTAGTACTTCCCCCACATTTATTTACCAGTAAATTTCAAATGCATTCAACTGTTTAGTCTCGTGTCTTTGCTCAGTAACCATTCTACAAGTCATAAGTGGACCTTGACATCAATAGCAGCACAGGCTCATCAGGTCTGGTATGGTTTGGAGTGGAATAGAGGTCAGGCATGTATCTTAAAATATAATATTTTTCCAATATTTGACACTTGCTATGGCTCTAATTAATTGTTGTTGTGATGGATAAATAATAATACAGTACAACGCTTCTCCAAGTAGGATTACTATCTTGAGAACAATCCAACAGCTCTCATTTACTTAAGTAACCCAGAACTTATATGTATTATAATAGTGCTTTTTCAAGCAATAAGGATGAGTAAAACTAGTCCATACACTACACTTGAATGCAGTGGTAGTAACACTAAAAAAAATTCACCATGATCCCCAATAAATACTTTTTAAAATTTACTGATAAATACTTTTTAAAATTTAGACTGACTTTGTACTATTATGATGAAGATAAAATATGGTCATAGAGATGAGCACCACTAAACCAAGTGCTCTAGAACAGGGTTATAACATAATTCCATATAAAATGGAAAATTTTCCCTTACTGTCAGTTGCAATTCACAGAAACATTAAATGGTATTTGGTATCCAAAGTCATCCATAAGTAGTGAATATCATGGCATAAGTAAAGTTGAGAGGTTTATCTCTCAAGTAGACAAATAATATGACAAATGTGATTATGATAATAATAAAAGTAATTTCATTTTGTATATTTTTACAACTAACTTAACAATAACTTCCACAAAAGTTATAATAATTAAAAACTGGAACAAATTAAACTAAATTATCAGTTCCACAGAATGGTCAAGTGCCAGGAGTTCCTGTCCCCACACCTACACAAATGGACCTCCTTGAGGTTACCATCTAAAAATACACAGAATACGAAGTTAAAAAAAAAAATTAGTCGGAAGTGTAAACAATACATTAGTGATCAGCAATCTACATCAGTGCTGTCACTTGTACTGAACCTCCACTCTAGGATAAAATGCACGAAAAATTTTTCATGGTTAATAAGTAAATATCAATTTCAATCAGTTTGGGGATTATTCCAAAACATACTCTTAAAAACCATAAGAAAGCAAGACACTAAATAACTTTACATAAAAGGCTATAAAAAAATTGAAAATTAAAATGCTAATGCATTGATTTAAAAATAGTAGTGTACAAAATCTGAAAATACGAATCCAGTTCCCAGAGTGGAAATTAACTGGGACACCAAGAGGCTAATTAAATTCCAACTTAAAAAATTAACAGATTAGGAGAATAAATTAAGGCAATCTTATTGTTTCCTTACAAACAATATATTCCTGAGTTTCAAAACAATAAGAGAAAATCAAATACTACATTCCCATCCAAATATGGAAATGCTACTTTCAGCAGAATTAGCTCTAATACACAATCCCAACATTTTACCACCCAAATTCTACTGTGGACTTTTCAACATGATGGTGGTAACAGCCTATAACAGAAAGGTCATTTCTATATAAGACATATATTGGCTGAACAAAATTTTTAAAAATATCAATAATTTTTCCATATAAAAATGGTTCACTACCATTATTGTCATACATTAATCATTGTTAGTTGAAAAACCTATATCATTCACTCACGATACCTCTAACGCAATGGTTCCTTGAATACTAAAGTATACTGCAAATTTTACAGACAAATAACCAATAATCTACATTCGTTTAATAAAAAATTTCATGGCACATAAACCACTGTTTTACATAAGCCTTTAATTCTGACCAAAGATATCAAAGTATGTCATGACTAGACTCCAAACTTGTTCATAAATACTATCCACAAGCCACTAGAGGCCACTTTTTACATGCATACCACACAGTAGAAGAAGAAAAACACACAGTAACTGGATAAATAGTTCAAATGAAGCTAAAACTCCATGAAAAGAAACACTAAATCAAAGATATAAACGCTCTTTTTTTCTTAGGTAAATACAGACTTGCCCCCTTAAAATGAAGAAGTCAAAGGCTAATGGAAGAGAACAGAAAACTGCCATATTCAGAAGTGAAATGATTGACCAAATCTCCTAGACCCTATCTTGACAATATCCATATACTATTTGTAGGAAGGATTCAAAATTCAAGCCAGTTAAGGTGGTAGTGCCAGTACACCTTAAGAAACAGAAAGACCTAAAAAAATTCACAAGGACAGGCACACTTTCAGAAGACTTCAACTGTATTACAAGTCAGGAGAAGCAAAGGAGTGACAATATTCCTGGATAATACCTTAAGGTATATGACAAGAGAAGAGAAATGCATGCAGTCTAGCAAAAGTATATGACAAGAGAAGAGAACAGCATGCTGTCTACCAGAATTAAGTTACTGAGATAGCTCTGGAAGATCTGGTTATTAACAATAAACTAAGATGGCTCTGGAAGATCTGGTTATTAATAAAAAACTGGAAAGCTTCTGATTTAGCCTATTAAGATGATCACAATTACATGGTAACAATGATCTATACAAGAAGGGACATTTTGCAGATTGACAATGTAACAGTTTTATATCATTCCAAGCCAACAAACAGTGAGGAGGTTAAGTAAAACCAATATACTGTACAATGAAATTATTACAAATAAATACATATATCATACTTATCAACCTGCTTCACACAGATAATTCAAGGCAGATAGGACTCAGCCTCAAGTTTTCTGAAAATACCAATAAAGAAAGAAAGAACACATGATAATTTTGCCAACTGAAAGATGCCCAAATCTACCACTGGAGAAGAAAAGTTCTTTCAGAAAAGTACAGAAAAAGTCACTAGAACAACAATTACAAAGAATAACTTGATGTGACAATCTGTTTGGTCTGGACAACACTTGGTTGCTTAAAAAATTACTGGGATGCTAGAGAAAAAAATGTAATTGCCTGGCATGTAGTACTGCTAAAAATATGGCTGTAACATAACCATTTTCCTCTAAATATATGTGTACTTGTACATAAACTACAAGTAAATCTCACATCGATTTCCCCAGGTTACTACCTTGATAAAATTTGTTAATACTGATAACTCATTTTTTATCCTGAAAAGTGAAACCTGACATATTGCTGTTTTTATGATAATAAATCAGTGTTGTCATAATGGATACACTCCACCAGATAAAACAGGCTGAATGAGCCTCCCAATCTTTCAATAAGTTATAATGAAAGTCCAAGGCTTAATTCAGTCAGTTACTCACATATCTAATACCTAACCTGGTCTATTATGCTCTTAGATGACAACTAATTATGCATTGAATATTTGAATAAAACTGCACAACACCAAACTTCAAGAGTTAGGACAAAAATATGATAAATGACCAAAATCAAAACGATGAGTCATCAACATAAACATCTGTATGGCAAATTTGCCATATCCTCCTTACAATGCACAAACAATGCTGTAGCCTTAATTACAAAAGAACTTTATGAGAGGACATGAAAACAAGAATAAGCACAACACTCATTAATTAAAGTACACTTACTTTTTGTGGCAGCAAACTAAATAAACCTATAAGCAATTGAAAATGAAAGACTGGAACTATTGAAATACAAAAAGCTATAAATTTAATAATACTTTACAGAATATTAATAATTTACTATCTTACCTAACAGAATATATACTAAGAGTGAAGAACTGAAAAGAACAAAGTGTCACCATAATACCATCTAAGGAACAGTGAATAGTGGAATAAGATGATGATGTGGAATAAATTAAACTGCAGTAACCCCGTGACAGTTGTGACGTTTGTCACCTGCCTTCAGTCTTAAACTCTGCATTACTCAAGTACATGTAGTTTTCCAACAATTTGAAATCTTGAAACAACACAGTACTATCTCAGGTCAAACTCTAAAGGCTGATGCAAAGCAAGGGTTTGTATTTATGAGCAAAATAATAACAGAATTCATAAATAGTACCATTTTCTCATAACAAAAGGGTTACAGATGGTTAGGAACACTAATAAAATTACCAGCTTAAATAACAATAAAAAAAATTAGCCTATAATGAAGGTAGAGCTTCCAAACAGATATTCCACTTAACTGGGCACTGAGTAAGATAAAATTGAAGGTCACTTAGATCAGTTCATGAAATAAGATGTAACATTTCCAAATGGAGTATTTTGTTTCTGAAAAGAGATATATGAAACCTATCGTAAATTTTCATGGAAAAAAACTCAGCTTCAAAATAATTTCATAAAATACTCCATTTCATCACATATATAGCCCACATTCATAGTTTACAAATGTTCCTGATTTTGCAGTTGTGTGTCTACCAAACAGAAGAGCAGCAGTAGTACTAAACATGTCTACCCAGTGGTTAGCAGCTTAGTAGTTCCTATACTTTGGATTTTCCTGCAGGATTGTCTTTAAACCACAAAAAATATTAATTCCTTTTTTGCTTCATTTGATAATACACAAAATCAGTCCCTACACTGCTTTCTAACACCTGTTACTGATTGTTTTTCCATTTAAAATCAATTATTTAAACTCTCATTTAGTGCCTGAGCAAGTGACAGAACAGCAAATGCTATATATGCCAATGTCATCTATTGTTAATTGGCTCCACAGTCAATTAACAACTATCTTCTATAATGTTTCATTCCAGCTTACGAGTTACACTCTCATGGTCCCTCCAAGGCTCCAAAAGACAGACCAACCAATCTCAAAGAATTCTCTTTCAGTTGGTCTCGGTTTTTTCTTCATCCTACTCACAGATGTAACAACGGTGCATGCTGAATATCTTCCTTATTACAAAACACCAGGCCTGTGCAAGATGAATGTTCACCCTACTTCCATGCTTTTTTGTCAGGGAAAGTGGGCGGCTTTGAGGACTCACAGCAGCTACCAAAAGTAGGTTTCTCCTACGTCAAAACCTGTTTTTTGACAGAGTAGCCGCTATTTGTCCTCATAGGAGCTTACAAAAGAAACTGACAGGTGACATAATGGCTTAGCTCCAAATAGATACATCCCAAAAAACCCAGATAAATTTTTTCTGGTCCGAAGTATAGTCACAGGTTATCAACCATTTAAGTTTATTCCAGATACCCATTGGGTTTGGCAAGAAAGAACAGGAAACAACATAAGACCCTATGTACGTATTATTCTTTGTGGTTCTAAGGTGACTAACATAATAATGTTGAGTCTGGCTGCAGAATTATTGTGCCTTACCTAGCAATATCTCTGCATGACCACCACTTTTATGGTAACAGTGTTTCTGGAATTTTTGATCCAAGGTAAATTCACAGTTATCAACCATGTTCTTTATTCTAGATACCCATTGGGGTTTGGCAATAAACAACACATGAACCTATATATATATTACTCTTTGTGATTCTAAGGTGATTTTCCTAATTATATTGGGTGTGGCTGCTGGATTAGTGTGCATTCCTTGGCAATATCTCAGCGTGACCACCACTCTCATAACAATAGTGTTTCAAGAATTTTTAATCCAAGGTAAAGTCATAGGTTATCAACCATTTTCTTCATTCTGAATGCCCATTAGGGTTTGGCAATAAAGAACAGGAAACACACAAACCTATAAATATATTATCACATTTCAGGAATAGTGCCTCTAATAACCACCCTCTAAACTCAGAGACTTCTTCGAGGGAAACATTTCTGAGGAAAGTTAATGATGTACTGTACTCGCCTTTTGGATGTCATGCAACTTAGGCAAGGAGTAAGGTTCTGCCTTTTTAATAAGGGACACTAAAATAATTCTCTGCCCCTGCAGAGGGAGTGATTTGTTTGGGTTAGGGTGTAGGAAAAATAGGACCATCTGGGATGTTTGCCATGACATCTGGTAACCCCTGAGTGCTTGAACCAGGCAAAATGTTTAATCCAAAATACCGAGTTCCCTTATCAGGAAAGGTGATTTTCCCTCTTAAAAGGTCCTGACTCTTGGTCAGAAGACAAAAGTAAGTGACAACTAGGTGTCTGATGAAATGTTGTCCCTGTCTAAGAGAGGCTAGTATGCTAAACAAACTCCTGGTGCCAAAGTGGTCAAGAAGACTGCCTTTTGGAGCGTATGAGTTGTAGCTGTATTGGACCCAGTGAACTAAGGGGCTGACAGGAGTCTAAGGACCTTATTCAGAGACCTTTGAAGACTCATACTGGCCACCAAAAATATGTTTTTCCTATGTCAAAACCTTTATTTACAGTGCACTTTTTTTTTTACATAATCTAACATACTTTTTACATGGGAAGTTGCTTTTTCGTTGTGTGAAATTAACTGGCCTTTGAGAAGTTAACTACTTAGCACTTGGAAGTAAGATCCAATTTACCTAACCAGTCATTTTTCCCTTCGTGTTCACGGTAATACCTAAGAGTAATACTTCAAAGAGTACGTACAGTATGTTTTGCTTCTTCCCATTATTTTGGTACTTTGTTGGTAATGGCAGTACAGTATATTTGTCTATCTTTTACCCTTAACTGTAAATCTGTGCAGCAGCAAAGAGTAAGTATTCTGTTTTGCTACTTCCCTTTATTTTTTTACATTTTGGTAACCTAGTTATTTCCTTAATTTGTAACTTTTCTACTTAATTTTATTCAGTACCTATATGCAATACTTTATTTTGCTTCTTTATTTCATCATTAGCTACATTAGCAACAGTATCTACTTTCTCCTTTAGTTTTTCAATTTTGATAATTTTTATGGAGTGATAGCAATTTATTACAACTGTTGCAACAACATAGACAGCCTATGAAAGAACTTACTTGACAAACCTTACTTACATGGCCAGAAACTCCAACTCCTGGACCATATATGTAACTGGGCTTTTTGAATGTCTGTAATTAGACCGATGCTCTGTCATGCAGATGAAATTGTCACTTCAGAGCCAAGTGACTACTTCACCCAGTAGGATATGCAATATGACTCTGACCTATTGTATATGCCGGCACATAAGGCAACCTTTTAACCTCAAAAATCTCCCCCAAAATGAGGGGTCGTCTTATACAGAGAGTATAAAAAGCAAACCCTAAATTCTGCCAAGATTTTTAATGACAGGCTAACCCCTGAAGTGTCAATAGTTGTGTCAATAGTTCACTACCATCACAAGAATTGATACTGTAAACAAAACAACAGTAATTACAGTAATAACTGTAGGTCATTACCATAATTAGACATTAGGATCGTTCTCACTTTGTTACTAGCTTTATCCAGAGTACCACTATTGTAAGGCATTAATATTAGACAATTTTATTATTGAAACTTAATACAGCGCTCTTTTAAGATTGCTAAATAATTTGAAGTTACCAAAAAGGTAAACTGGGGTAGCGTAACTTTCTTGTTTACAAAACATAACCATGTTTGTGGTGAAAAAAGGTAAAAAAAAAAAAAAGTCACAGAAATAAGTCACAGGAAAAAGTCACATTAATTTATGGTGGCCGGTAATAAAGTTACAGGACAAGAGTCACAGAAAAAGTCATGATTATTTTTATGGAAGAAAAGTTCAGTTTTAAGGTCAAAAATTTTTTCCTGGTGACTTGTTTTCCTAGCCAAAATTGTGAATTTTTCCCTGTGACTTCATTACCAGACACCATAAATTAATATTACTTTTTTCCTGTGACTTTTTTTCCTAGCCAAAGTTGTGACAATTTTTCTGTGACTTTTTTCCTGGGACTTTATTACTGGCCACCATTCGGAGTTCCCAGTCATGCTCGACTTATGAGCCTTGTTGTTTAATAAAAGCCAACATTTCCTTGGGGGTATTTTATAATCAAACTAAGGGGTTTTGTGTTATGGATAGTTCCTCAGTTACCCTTGGTATAGGGGTTCTTTCCAGTTTTAAAGGAATACATTCATGAAGATCTACTTCCAACGGGTATCACTCCGCCGATAGTGACGTCACAGGCGTTCAGCATTTGTCACGATGTTTATATTTTTCCCAAGGGGAGACAAAAGTATTTTTTCGTAATGGTGAGCTTTGCCAAGCATTTTAAAATCTTGAAGATACTGATTTCACACATTTTTGGTACGATAACTCCAATAATTATTTAGTTTATTTATGTACCAACTAACTAACATCAGCTGATAGAGTTATTTAATCTAATAAACTGGGGTCGTCTTATACCTGTAAACCTACGTTTTTAAATGAAAAGTGGGAAGTCGTCTTATACGCTGAGTCTCCTTAACATGCCAGCATACATGGTAACTTAAGGACCTCAGGTAGTTTCTTCTTCTCACTGTAGTTGTCCTTTGAATCTTAGTTAGCTCCTCCTTTATCTTGTAAGAAATTAGTACCTATTACACCACCACAACCAATCCTATGCCTCTACTAGAGCAGACACTTTCTCTATACAATACCTAATCTGACTTTTCTCTTGAATCCTCGGCAATGTACTGAATAAACTCATATTATTTTTACACATAGGTGTAGTAAAAACTGATGTAATCCTGTCCAAAATGTCCAGCCTGCCCTGTCTCTTCTTCCTTGTCATAGACACCATCAGAAAGGAGTCCTCTACCAATACCTTAAACTTGTTCTCCACATGGACGATTCTGTTCTTTCCTTTCATGCCAAGTATTTTTGTTCCTTAATGTCTACTCTTCATCATGGAATGTCAGTCCTTCTGACTTTTCTATTTCTGTAATGACTGTGGTGACTTTAACCTCCTCTGAAGTTAAATCTTTAATTCATCACTCTTTTTCTTGGGATCTATTAGTAATAAAACAAATATTCCTCATCTGACTCATTCATCGTTCTGGAAAGAACTCAAGGACACCCTTTTGACTCTGTAATTTCTTTATATTTTTTAATTTTGTTGGCCCTGGTCTCAATTCATTAATGGTTTTGAATCTCAGGATAAGCTGCCAACCAATAATGTCCTTGTTTCTTTGAATGCTGTATATGGTTTTTAATACCAGTTTTCTCTTATTCTTCTGCCTTGCCCAAACCTGAGCCCCTGGTTTGTTCCTGCCTTGGTCAGACAGATCTTTCCTTCATCTAAAACACCAGAGGCATTGAGTAAAATTACTGAAAAAAGAACAGTAGTTACTGACTTGGCAAAATGAAAAATAATGAAGGTGGAGTTACACAGAGCTAAACACCACAAAAAACCAACTGTGCCTTCAGCTGCATTAGCAACAATGAGGTAATAGGTGTGAGTGGGGATCTTCCTCCAAGCAGTAGAGTCTTGTACAGTATACTCTATATACTCTACACTTAGCACAGACATTCAAGGAATTCCTTCATTATCTCACACCAAGCCTGCATGAATTGAAGTACACTACAAGTAAAATTAAAATTCTGTTTCATGCACAGATGTATGTACTTCTATCTCAGCTGGTGTTAATTTAAAGATAGTCTAATGCCATGTGCTTATTGCAGTCTGATGTCTAAAGAGGCCTCAGGAGCTGAATAGTAAATGAAGCATTTTCCTAATTTTCTCATTCATATCATATCACCATTAAATATGTGAATCTACGTATCTTCATAATCTCCAATGCATCACTTCCTGGCCCATATCTATTAAATAAAGATCACAACAGTGACAGCAGATGAGCAAGATATTCTAAAAAGAATACTAATGAAATTAATATGAATCATTCATCTAGTAATGGAACTTTAAGGCTTATTTAATCAACCATGACAATATCTGCCCATTCTTGAGAAGTAAATTTATAAATTATACCTATTTAACAATGGATCACAAAAATACCCAGAACTTATTTTACCTAAAATACACAGCCAATAAATTTAATATAAGCTGTAAAAAATGGCATACCTTATACAAGAATAACTGATTCTTACCTGCTTAAAGCTCATGATGATTATGCATCATGTTGACTCTGCAGCTGCTGCTGCTGGTTTTGAGGCTGTTGTTCAGGAGGTGGCTCATCTTCTCCTACTTCAATATTAACATTTATTTCTAAACGTAAATGAATGTTCGTAACCATAAATCCTATTGCAATTAGTAGAGGTAAACGAACACGTGAAGCCCAAGCTAACTTGAAGAGAAATGCAAGTGTAGGGGGGAGTCCTCGTGACCCTCCAACTAATATTGAGGTCAAATCCCGTAACATCTTTAACACATCTGCAAAAGAAAAATATAGTGTCTCATAGGAGTAAAACAACATCTACAGTTCACATAACTTACAAATACCAATTCTGTAGGTCAAATAAATTCTTGAATCTAAATTACTTTGTGAGTCTACAAAATAACTGAAGAGTCTAGAAGCAAAGAACAGCCTCACTACCATGGCTATGCCAGATGGCCACTAAATAAAAAAAATCTAGTGGCGTGAGGTGTACTGCAATTCCTGCTGTGATAAGCCCTGTGGCTTAACAGCCACCCTTGAGCTGACTTCATGAATAAAAAGGAAAAAACCATATCTGGCTGAGTCAAGTAAAACTGTCTGTATTCACACTAGTAGCTACCAACAGCCCATTTGATTCATAAACTGGGAATATTTTCTACTACTACCTCCAGATTTGGCTACAGCCAAACTATTAACAGTTGGTATCTAGTTCTCCTTTCAGTACAGTATATGAACTGATCACACTGGAAACAACCACACGCACAACAAAAGATTATATACAAGACGGACATCCTGAAGTAAATAGCTGCCACGAAATGTTGAAATACATACAATATAAATATAAGAGAACCATTCATCATCCACCCATGACCTGCACAATTCGGGCACAATGAGTAGTTGCTTCATTAGTTCAGGACCCCCCTAATGGTCTCAAAGTGAAAAAGTGGATACCCGTACCATAGCTGATAGCAGATATGGTCATATCTAAGAGAATTCTCAACAACATAACTATGGGCCATTTTATTTTGAAAGTAATCTTTAATTTTGTATCTGCTATCTTATAAAAGTTTTGTATGTCCTTACTGATGAACTCAACTCACTCCACTTTTCTCCAAGCTGTTGACTGTTCATTAACTCTAATCCACAAACTAAGAATTTTGACAAGGATGGAAAAAGGGAAACAGTAGCATATTCAATGCTGTCTGATGTGTACAAAAGGAATAATGTGTAAAAATATGCCGGACTATTCAAAGTAGGTGTGGGCAAAGCAAAAACCACAAATTAAAGAAAAGAAAAGGTTACATACGAACCTATCCTAAATTAAGAAGCCTTGCCCTGCCTGGCTATGGTGATAAGCTGGTCCCCAAATGCTATTAATCATGTTGTGAAACATATGGATGCATCCTAGCCTAAATTTCCTTAACCTATCCAAACCTAACTCCTGGATCCCCCTTAACCTACCTTTAACCCTTAATGGACAGATCCCCTACTGAGAGGATCTAAAACAGGAGTATTAATATTACGCGTCATATGATTTGGCTGTATCAAGTGAGAGAGAGTTTCCATCACTTCAATGGCCAATAAATGAATAGTGGCAACCAAAAAAATCAGCTCAGGTAAATCGTGGGCATCTCAGGCAGATCAGTATCGTTCTTGACTTGAAGGGGGAATGTCTTGCTCCTCTCTCTCTCTCATGACGTCTTTTTATTTATTTGCTCATAAATATACCCTGAGATTGCTGTTTGTTTTAGTTCTTATCTTTCATGATATGGTGTCAGTTATAATTGTAATTTTGCAGAGAAAAGTGCAAAAAATATTAGAAAAAACAAGTATACCTCCAAAAAAGTTACTGCATCTCCTGATCTCAGTAAATTTACGTAAATATCTTACAACAAATATACACAGAATTTGTTACTGATTTTACTTCTTATCTGTTATGATATTGTGTAAGCTGTAATTATAATTTTACAAAATAAAATAAAATATTAGAAAAAACATGTATAACCTGGTAAAATTTATGAGTGTTTTCTAAAAGAGGCCCCACACACAGTTGTAAAAAGTCACTTTCAACTTCCCGTGGAAGGTTGGGAAATTTTTTTAGAATTTCTTTTCTTACACCATGTGCATTTGCTTATCTTCCACTTTCCATTGATGCATTTTTTTCTTAAATTGGCCAACCTTACAGTCATGGTCTTGGGGTTGCATGATATATAATTAGCCCATCCCTTAAGGGTTAATGTTATTTCTTAAACCTTAATTTTTTCCATCAGAGTAGCACTTTTACGTACAGTACATTATCAAGAAATAAAGAAGCCATGGAGCAGCTGAAAGTCCGCAGGACACTACTTTTGGTGCCAAAAATCGCTATAGAAAACGCGCCCTTTTTAAATAGCTCCCGTTTTGCTCCATGGCGGTAATGAAAAGCTAGTTTTTTGTGGTTTCCCAAAGGGAAAGCAACAGAAAAATTAATAAAACAGTAAGGGGATAATGTGTTAGGAACGGGGTTGGGTTGGTGGGAAGCAAAGCTGGGATTTGTGGCAGCCATAGTAAAAAAGTTCGCTAGTTTCTGACCCGCTAGTCTGCATACAAACGTTTGTGCCGCTATGCAACAAACATAAGGTTGACCCGCTAGTCTGCATACAAATGTTTGTCCCGCTATGCAACAAACATAAGGTTGACCCACTAGTCTGCATACAAACGTTTGTCCCGCTATGCAACAAACATAAGGATGACCCGCTAATCTGCATACAAAAGGTTGACCCGCTAGGCTACAAACATAAGGCTGACCCGCTAAACTACAGAAGCGAAAGTCGGGTTTCCTGCTTGCCGAAACGTACAGTGTTCGCTATTTTCTGACCCGCTAGTCTGCATACAAAAGGTTGTCCAACTAGGCTACCACCGTAAGGCTGACCCACCAAAGTACATACGTGATGCTGAACCGCTAATCTACGTACATGAGGCTGACCCGCTACACTGCATGTGTGAGGCTGACCCTACCTACATAAGGGCGGACAGAAAACGCTAGCCTAGACTACCTGTAGCCAACATAAGAAACCTCAGTTAGGCTATTCCCTACCTCCCTACCTACAATAGAACGGGCGTAAATTTTGTAATAGTGATTTTTTTAACATATCAGGTCTCAGACCAGGGTGGCGGAACGGCGCTGCGCGCCTTATCCGCATTTTTAATGATTCTTGGCATGACCTGGGTCAGCCTGAGATACGATTGGACGGAATTAAATTTCCCATGGTACGGCCGGGGCGCCGTGCAGCGGCAGCCTTAGGAACTATGGGCTGAGAGAAGCGCCGCACTTCGGCCATCTGAAGAACTACGGGAGAGCGGTGCTCCGTGACATCGTTCACGTCAACTTGGTACTTAGAAAAAGTTACACTCTGCTGAAAAAACTCTCGTTTGGGAAAATCGAGCAGACTGGTCAAGTAAGTTACTTTTAGGGGAGAATCGGGCCAGCTGAACAAATTTTATTCTATTTGGAGTCATTGTTAATGAGCTACAGGGGCGTCCCTTGGATAGGCAAACTACCCGAAGCCATGATCAGTCTTCCAGATTTCTGGCTCAATAATAACAGTAAATTGACAAAAAGATCTATTAGTTCTTTAGTAGCATACTGACAGAGTTTATCACATCTAATGAAGATGATTATGTCATGTGCAAAAGAAATTACATGGGCTAAACTTATTTCCAAACTAACCACATAAAATATCAATCACCTCAAAATGTTTCAAATTTATTTCCTTTGATTGTAAATGTAACCTTTTAATATTTCTCTTCACGGCTTTAATGGTTTACTTCATCTTCATAAAACACTTTGAACAGATCTGCACAAGATTTTTCATTTGTTCTTATGCCTTGTATGGCCTGCCTGAAGTCTAGCAAAGATGGAAGGCTGAATAGAGTTTGAAAATAGCCAAGAACTTTAACCAAATAAATTCTGATATTTTTTTGGCCAAGATATTATAAAGTCCATGAAGAAAAACAAAGGAAAGAAACCTAGCCATTATAGCCCACTCTATGGGATATGCAACCAAGACTTGAGAACAGAGCATATAAGAAGTCACAAAGCTCTTGAAAACAACAATAGTTAGAAAACATAAAAAGTATTCGTGCTACGTCAATATTCACTTGCTTGCTCTCCTTCTATAAAGAAAAAACACCAAAATATCCGATTCAAATTCCATTGACCACCAGGAATATGGAATTTTATGTTTGTGAGATCGGCTTATAGCCTAGCCTATGCCATCTTCACCTTTAGGCCTGTTAGGCTAGTCTGTAGGCCTATAGCCTATGGCCTACTTTGAGGGAAATCATGGGTCAATGTATTTTGACCCTTTCTTCCCACCTTGCATTTTGGTGACAAACCAGATTCACTAACAGGCTGCTACTGGAATTCACCGGTAATTCGGTCTGGGTACTTCGTAGTTCAACTAACCTAACCTTGCCAGAGTTTAAGGTATTATATTCATACAGACTACTCCCTCTGGCTGATATGATTTCATGTGGCTGCTAGATCTCGTTAACCCAGCCTAAAAGAAAATGTGGTAAATAAACCTACCGTTGTCTAAGGCTGATGGTCCAGGATACAGAAGGTTAACGCACAGGTCTCTGAATGAATAACAGAGCTAATTTACGTCCATTATTAAGGAGAAATTGCCGCAAAGTCAATTCTCATCTCGTTACTGTATGGTAGTCTAGCACCTTACCTGTTGTAATAGGTTATTTACATCCAGGACGAGACTGTTTCCGAGAGTTCCGATATTTACAAAGCGACTTGTTTTGGTCATTGGCTGTCTTCTTCTCCTTCACTCAATTAGGACATGATGCGTATTTATGAAGCTTAGTCTTGTCTCGTACGTTTATAAATGTCGATTATATATATATATATATATATATATATATATATATATATATATATATATATATATATATATATATATATATATATATATATATATTGCATAAAATATAATAACACTGCAAACTAAACTTTTAATAGAAGGTTGACTGAGAATGAAAACGCACCATTTCTATTAATGGATTTCAAAACTGCTATTATTCTATGATAAAGGTAGAAGTGAAGGAACGCATATTTTTACATTTTAGATAAAAGTTACAAAAATACACTCTTGAACTTACCTCTAATATTCACTAGAGACCTTAGTACTACAGCTATTGTACATTCGCGAAAAAACTGCTGACATTCATGGTTGTCTCAACCTATAATAGGCTTTTGGTTCTGTTTCCTGTAAGTGTTAAGACGGGGACAGTTTTACAATTCCCAGTTACGGTTCTGCCTTTACGTTTCTCATTAGACCTGAAAATTTCATTTCTTTGTCATTTTTCTTTCACAAGTAAAAATGTTAAAAAAAATTTCTTGTGCATGTATAACCCAGAACTGGTAGTGTAAACATTGTAAGCAAGAACTTAACCACGGATGAAATATTTTTGTAATGGATTTACTATTTAATTCTTTCAAAAATGGTAATATGAATAAGCTTCCCAGGGTATTTGAATAATAGCACATAGGTGCAGAACCTAAATTACATACCGAGTTATCTTTCAATAACATTCTATTATACAAGTACAGCTATTATAATGGGTTACAGTAGGATGAACCTTCATTTGTCAAGTAAGTCAGCATTGAACTCTGCCTCTGTCAAATTATTCCATGCTTGGAAAAAATTTTTCACACGTAATGTGGGATAGCCTTACCAGACCACAGAGCTACATATATTAACTTAGGGTTAGCCTGGGACATTAAACAACACAGTAGTGTTCTTACATGACATAAAAAAAAAGGGTGATTATGAAACATTCCAATAAACTAATTTTTTTCATCAGTTTAAAGGATCTGTAGAGGTCACTCTGAACATTCGATAAAAAAAGGGCGATTATGAAACATTCCAATAAACTAATTTTTTTCATCAGTTTAAGGGATACGTAGAGTTCACTCTGAACATTCGAGTAACTACAAGCATCTCACAGCTGGAAAAATAAATTGGAACACCTTGTTTCATTAGTAACAGCCTGCAGGCTGCAGTTTGCGTGATGTATTCATTACTTATGAGAGAAACATCTAAAGCCCATTGAGTACACTTTACTACATTGATGTGTTTAACTCTCGAATGGGTTTCCTTTACTATCAATGAATAAACCATAATCATATCTTTGGTTTTATTAGCATTAGATCCATTATAGGAACCACATCAATAGTACACATTGCAATGAATTCCAGCAATGTCATGATCAGCACTCAAGGAAATTTTTTAGACCTATTCTTAAGAGATAAGGGTTTAGTTGCTGTCAATATCCTTGTAATAAGGATATTGATATCATCTATTTCAAAATGTGATCGCCTGCTTATGATTACTATAATCACTTAAACTACTAACATAGGACTATGGAGGTTCTGCAACGGTAGTTTTGCCAGACAAATTTATGTGGTGGTATGCTTTCCATAACCTTATCAGTGACTGTGTTGCTGTGAATAGTGGTAATGTTAGGATTTCCCAATTGCTAAGCTAGATATTACAATAAAGCCCATGCCACTAAGACTCTGTCGTGAGCACATAGTTTGATACTCAACCTTGAATTTTTCCTTAAAGCATAGTTGGGTGTAAATTCAGGAAACTGTATAAAATATACTGTACCGTTCAAGACACCCGTTTTCCACTAATGAAGGTGATTTCACCCAGCTACCATTTGATCAGTTCTAAAATCTTGTGGCCATCCTCAGAGGGAAAATTGGCCAAGAATTAACTTCACAGGTATCTGCACGTTCTCAAGGTTACTAGTAGAAACAGGAGTCGCTGTAGAAACTTGACTTTAATAATTAAAGTTTATATCAAGTATTGTTCTGGTTAGAAAGTCATTTGCTTCTATGTTACAAGAAAAAACGTGACTTCCACATTTGAATAGTAAACTGAACTGAATATAGAATTTAGGCTTAAGGCCAATCTCTGGGACCTATGAGGTCATTCAGTGCTGAAACGGAAATTGACAGTAGAAGGTTTGAAAGGTGTAACAGCAACACGATCCACAGATATTTAAAATATTAATTAGCAAGCATCCTGTTGTGCAGTAACTCCTTAAAGAATGGTTACTTTTCTCAGTTTTATCATAATAACAGTTATTAATTTGTGGATCAACTTATCACTAAAATTACCAACAAATCAAGGGTAGATAGATAAGAGCTTTTGATTTCAAAATGTGGCCTAAAATACAACTGATGTCTTCAACACATGCACATTTACACATTTTCTCACTTCAACCCGAAGCACATCACTATCTTCAAAAGAATGTCACCTGCTGGCCCTTGATAACTGTTTTGAAAGTCAAGGAAGTTCAATTCCAATAACATATGTTAATACAGTTAGTGTGAGCAAGCTGACTGTTTGCAGTTGAAGACAGTGCAAATGTATGTCATGACTACCCTTGGCTAAATTTAGTTACTGTACCTGACAAAAGCAGCTTGAAAAATGTTCTCACAGCGTGCAGACTTCACAATTACAAATTCTGTACTATCTATTATCATCAAATGTATAACATTTACAAATTCTGTATTGTCTATTATCAAATGTAAAGTTAATGACTATTACCTTGAAATTTTGTATTTTAACTAGAGATGACAATGTAAATGAGAGACAGAATTCTTATAAATGGACTTTATTCAGTTCCAATTACAGCAGGTACAGCCTTGGCCTTGGCATTTGCCTTCATCTGAGCAGCAATGCGGTCAAGATCCCTACGGCCCTGCGATGTCAGTCGCCTACCACCATTAGGTGCTTTTTCAACTAGTTTTAACGTTTCCAGGGTTTGTAAAGCCTTGCGGGCAACTGTACCAGAGCTACGGCAGAAGTGTGAGGGTGCAGTGCCATTCCTTTTGCGTCCTGTAGGAGAAAAACAACCAAATACATCAGCAAACTTACTCAACCGATGACCACCTAAAACATATGTATACAATACTGGCAATAACAAACGATTAACACACGTTATAAAATTAGAGTAGTGTTAGGCACCGAATGGCTTTCATCAATTTACATTGAAAACTGTATTTGACAGGAAACCCCATACTCTGTACCAGGCAATCACCTGAGCCAACCATATAGGAGAGAGAGAGAGAGAGAGAGAGAGAGAGAGAGAGAGAGAGAGAGAGAGAGAGAGAAAAAAGAGAAAAAAAAAAAAACACCTACAACACTGCTCGCTACGCTAAGACCTGCCCTGCAATTATGTACCATGGTGTGATAAAATTGTAGTGTGATAAAATTGTAAGTGTTAATATACAATAGTTCTAAAATTAAGAGTTAATATATGATGGTTCTAAAATACATCTGTCATTTTCATCAGCCCTCACTAATGACTCACATTTTCAAGTTTTTTTTTTTTTTTGTTAAATACCTACTTGCTACTCAGGGCATTGTACCTATTATACCTTTCCAGCTGGAATGCAACTGCGCCTCTTTCATACAGATTGCAAATGCTAGTCTACAATCTACTTTACTTCCTTATTTTTCCTTCAAGTATACTCTTGCTGTGTGATTTTAACTAAATCCAGCCATTCTTTTGTCAGTTTTGGTGGTCACTTGGTGACCTTATGGAAAAAGTGACCCAATCCTATTACTAATCTGTAAAACTTACTAAATTATTTTGTAGTTTAACCAATCCACCACTGTAACTCTCACTGAGCTGGCCCAAAGGGTTTATCTTTACTGACAGAATTTAAATTTTATCTTGTCTTATAAAACTCATGATACTGTAATGACAATGCTCCTTTTCTTTTAAAATCGAGTGCTTTGACCAAAGAATCACTAAAAACATTCAGTAGCAAAAAATCTTGCACTCCCACAATTCAACCTCTTGTATTTTGAACAACTCTATAGTTGGGAAAAACATCATGGAAACTTGTTTTATGTGATGCAATAGCTAAAACAGTAGTGGTCTAAAATTAATCTACTTAGTAAAATTACTAAAGATGGTTATGTGAACATTAATACAGTAAATCCCCCTTATTCGCGTTCTCACGATTCGGGGGTTTCTCTGTGGAACATATCTACCCATTATTCGAGGAAAACTCACCCATTTGCGGTATTTTTCACTGAGAAATATTCACTAATTACCGTATTTTCATGAATCAATGCACTTTTTGTGATAAAACTATTAAAATACTCAGGTATAAGCATTTTTACAGGGTTTTTCTTGTGTTTAAACTATTAAAATAGGCAGCTCTAAGTGTTTTTAGATGGGTTTCAAGTATTTGCGGATTTTAGCTATTCGCAGGGGGGTGCAGTAAGCATCCCCTGCGAATACGGGGAGTTCACTGTACAGGTTTTTCTCACTTTCAAACAAAGATTAAGAATTTGGAACAATAGTCAGTTAACACAGTTAAACTGTGCAAGGGCTAAACAGATCAGTCTCAGAATGCACCTTTTCTGCTTTTCAAGTTTATTCTTCTTTCGTACAACTAAATCTTTTGTTTACTGGTTTGAAAGATAGATGAAATTTCAACCAATCATTTTAATACAGCAGTGTCACTATTAGTAACACATTTTCATCAAATTACAATTCAACAAAGTAAGGAACTTTATACTGACCCAATCCCCTATAAAATCTTCCCTATTACTCACCTCCATAAATCTTCCTAATGGTACCTACACCAACTGGGGAGCGCATGTAAATGTGACGGGCAATGGCTGCAACACGAGTGTAATACCAATCATCATCATAGGGAGCTAGCTCTTTGAATCTTGCTGTCTGAAAGGGAAAATAAAATACTTAAGAAATAAACATGGACAAAAATCAAGGGACTTCTGTAGCAATCAGAATGAAAATTGGTATATATACAGTATCATACTTGTATCTCCCTTTGAGGATAAATAACAATTGAACAGTATATATAACATACAATAAAATCTGAGAATCATACCCTCTAAAGCCTAATTTATGGTTTCAGTGATACACAAAGCCTACTTTTTCTTTTGGAAAAAAAAAAATATATATATATAGTTGACAAGAACTCTGAACTTCATTACAAAGTTCAGCCACTGATGAATTTTAAGCGATACTAAACATAAACAAACTACAGGTAAAAGCAGTCCTTACTCTTAGGACAATATACAACTATACTGTAAAATAAAATTTCGTGAATTAGTCCATGTCTTTCTTAGAAATGATACAGTACAACTTTAAGTGTACATTACAACACTCAAAGAAAATTTCATATCCCAAGAGCTAATAACATCGTTACAAGTAATGGTAACCATGTACTCAAGGCCTTGGTTGAGCAAATTACAAACTCACCCCTTCAGTAAAAGGCTATGATTTTTTGTACCCTAACATGTGTCCTAAACATTATCTAAGAGCTCTACAAATGTTTTAAGATGCAAAACCACTTTAGGCAATATCTCAACTATCAAACCAATATTTGGTAAGACACTGCCTCTGAAAACATTGCATACAGTACAGCACTTACAAGTTCGAAATCTGCTATTAAAAAATTCTGATTATTGTTTAAACAGAGTTTTTCCCCTTATGCCAGCTATCAATTAACCACCGAGAGATTCTGATCACATTATCCACACAAAACAGTAACCGAAAGTCTACTAGTGGGATGCTTTAATCACATCTCACATGCAAGTAGGGGCTCTTGAAAGAGATTCATCAAATCTGTCCCAACCAATCCCCTCATAACTTTTTGCTTACTTTTCCTCACATATTTTTTAAAATGAACAGGTGACAAATAGCAGTAATGTATTATTGGAAAGGAATTTTATACTTTTCCCTGGAGAGGAAAAAAAAAAAAAAAAAAAAAAAAATTTTACATATCACCCTTTCATTAACTTTAAAAATCTATCCCTTCTGGACACTTGAGATGAACTGAGAAAATATTTCCTCCTTCCAGCCAACCAAGCACCACCAGGCTATAACATTTACTATGTTGTTACCTCTGCTTTGCTGCTCATTATTTTTTGCTCTTACCAATTTAAAATGCAAAAACAACAGCCAATTCCTGCTGCTGTATTTAGACATCATATGTAATCTCAAGTATGGAGTCATGAACTATACTTACAGTACACCACTGAACCACTTAGAAAACTTGATATAACAAGGAATTCAACCTTGGCCAAATGTTCACTCAGCCATGCTACAATCCTTGTAGAATGAAGGTTATCTGTTGTAACCCTTCACACCAGATGCATTGCTTTCTTCCTTTTACTTTCTACTGATTACCTTTGGTTACTTCTTACCATTATGCCTTATATTTAGCAAATTTTGTTATTCCTACATTATGTACTTTGGGCAAAATCTAATTCATGATCCACAGATATCAAATTACTTTACAATAGTTAATAGGGACAATGTTACTTCCAAGTCATTTCAACATAGATTTTGGATATCTTAAAAAAGGTTGGGGTCAGAACTATATTTGTCAAAAGGGATGGTACCTCCCCTTAGCTGGAAATAGAAAACAGGTCAACCAGATAAGGTTTTTTTTCCAGTGCTCACTACCACTGCATAGACCAATCTGAACTTCACTACAAGTTCAGTATCAATGAAATCTGGTAGACATATGGTAGACTTAAAAGTTATTCTGGGATACTTTCTACCTAAATTATGACATAAAAGCCCTATGTATAACCATAAAGTAAAACTTGAGTGCCCACATAGTACATACCTTTACAAGATCTGACCAGTCAGGAACCTTGACTTTGCCGGACCTGAAAATAAAAACGATACTGTACCCGAAAAACTTCAAAGGCTAAATAAACTGTTGCTGTCTAAGATAAAATACTGCACCAGAACACTTTATGATCATTTTGACTATTGCATCTTGTCTCTCATGATATAAGCATGAAAGAACTAAGCCCCATGTGATATAAATAAATGGCAGAGAACCACTTACTTCTTAAGAAATTCGGCAAAAGCCTTCGTGAACGCCTGTTGGTTCACGTCTTTAACGTTGGCATCAGGTGAGGACTGCAAGAGACAAAAAATTAAAATTAATTACATTAACGCTTGCATCAGGTGCAGACTACAGGAGACTAAAAATAAAAATTGCATTAATGCTTGCATCAGGTGCAGGATGCAGGTGACAAAAAAATTAAAATTAATTAAATAATAACATCAGCATCGAGTGAGGACTGCAAGAAACAAAAAATAAAAATTAATTATAAACTTAATGCAGTACTTACATTACGTTATCTTACAAGACTGAGAACTATCTAACCTGTAAAACTACTTTTTAGAAAAGTAGCAATGTTACAAATGCAAAGATTTTCCACACATGCCATCTAGTTACTGGTTTGACTTATACAGTTTACAATCTTTGAATATATGTATCTTCAAATGGTGAATGGAAAATATTTGCCTGGGTAAAGGGTGTTCACGCAAACACCAAGTAAATAATTTATTACGATACACATTAATTTTGAATTTTACACCAGACTTTGAAACTCCAGGTATCCCCTGCTTCTGTTAACATTTACTAACAGCAGCATACAAGTATAGTTTATCTGTTATAGCATTGCACACCCATTATTCATAGCAGTGATTAGTGTGGGCCTAGTCAATCATGTATTGTGATGTCATAATGTACTCTGAATATAGGTTTTTTCTTTAAATTGATGAGGGACATTAAAGAATCTTAATTTCAGACATGATTTTGTACGATAAATGTTAATACAGTATATCAAAGACAGTGACTGCCTATTTTAAGTTGCGTTTGCATTTCAACCTGCTAAACTTCTGTTCAATGGACTGTTCAGTGGACTATCTCAATTTGAATATTAGTTACTTTTGTGAAATGAAAAATGTCACACTCTTTAACAAAGTGCAAACACCTTGAACAAACAATTAAGATTTAGATAGGGTTTCCAAATTTACCCATGGCAATCACAATCTGATCAATGTTTTTTCTTTTCTTGCTTGCTGTGAACCTACTTTTCATGACATAAACCTGGTTTTAGGATGTTCAAAAATGTAAAACAGCAAGAGTAATATGGCAAAATGAAATGTCAAAACTTGCCAAACCCTTTAACAAATGAGGACTTTTGATGATGACAAAATTTGAAAAGGTCGGGTTAGCATGAATCCTTTAATTCTGCAAAAATAGTTACATGAGCATAAGAGTCCTGGGAATATATGTTTGATATTGTGTGACTGCTTTATAGATACTGGTGGAGCAATTGCTTTACAGCATCCCCCAACTTATCAGAGGGTTAAGGGAGTCTGTCTTCATTTCTGCTGTTAAGTAACAAAGACCCTACAGTATGGCCTACAACTGAACATTCAAGACATCTCATGACTAACAGTAATTCCACAACCTTTCTAGTTTACCCTAACCAGTCTTTGTCAATCATTGAAAGATTTATTCTTAATTACATCATGCCCAAAATAGCCTAATATAACCATCACAACAATATAGCCGATTGTCTAAGAAGTTTTGAGTTAAGGGGTTAGGCTAGAGTACTGCCAAAGTATTTCTGAAAAAGTTAGACCATAGACTTAACCATAAATGAGTCTGAGTTTGAGTATAAAAGGTAAATTCCGGACCAAACTACGCCAATCCAAATCTCTTATAATCTTAACTGAATAAGCAAGACCATTTTCAGAAGCTTTAGGGCACGCCAAAAAGATTCTTAATACTGGAATCCCTTCAGCCATGTGCTCAAAAGAATGATTTATAGTAAGTGAATAATATGGTTTTTCAGTGTAAGCAGGGCAAGTTAAGCGTGAAATTTGGACTTTCTGACGAGATTAATTTTCCATAAATGGTTGGTTAATTTACTAAACACTGTAGGTCACCATAGTCCCTTACTAATTTTTTTTTCCTTGGGAGAGAAGGGGGGGGGGAAGATAGGTAGACTAAGACAATTGTCTCATCATGATTTATGGCAACCTACATCAGAACAAACTGGGGAGAGGGTATTTTGATACGGCAAAACTGAAGATTACTACCACCAAACATAATATTTACTGCCTTTAGTTTATATTTATGATATTGGTAGATGTAAGTAGTAGCTCCGCGGCGGCGATTTCCTTCTAACTTTACTTTTTCTACAGTTTTTTGGTTGCTAATTATGGATTTACCTTCTATTTTTGTCGCACAAATGTAATTAACCTGTAATTAACACCTGAAGGCCATCCAACAAGGGCTTTCCATACGTGATCTTCACATGGCAGAGCACGGGTACATCTGTTTGGAACGGTTCATATCCCGTCCAGCAAGTGCAAAAACTTGTTAAGGTATGGGTACTACCGCCCCCGGGCCAGTACTAAACATGGCGAAGGGACATTCCATTTGGCTGACAACAAACAAATGCACCGCCAGTATCAGAAGCCCTAAAAGTGTAGAACAAACCAGTATCTAAGGTAAAAACAGGTGCTGAGCTTATACTTAGAATTACCAAAGGGGTGCAGTAGTAGTCTACAGTTTTACCTGGAGGAACCAAGGCAGACAGAGGGGTTACTTGGTCCAGCCTAGGGTACCCCTTAACTGCCATCGGCAGTTCAGAGGGTAGGCTACATGACCAAACCTGACCGTTAAATTTACTGTTACCTAAATATTTGCTATCTTTGCTCATGTTTCAACATTCACAGCCGTGGGGCTGGTAATAAACACGGCGTTCATGCGAATGTAAACGTTATGAAATGTAAAAATTTCTCAGATAGGTTATCGTGAACCCTTGCTATTTCTATCGTTCCTAGCCTCAGAGTAGGTAAGGTAGGTCAGTTGCTAACGGTAGCTTGGCCCAAACTAACTAAACAGCTAGGATACTAATACCTAAGCTATTATTTTACGCCGAAACCGGTACCCTGCCCAGATATCACCACCAAATTCAATTGTCTACCGCCGTTTTGACTTTACGGTAAACTAGGACACCTATGGTAAGCATATGTAATCCTGTCTTTTCTTGTAGAAAACAAATTGCACAGCAACAAGATTCTAAAGCAAACAGCCAAGGTAGAACTACTAATAATATTAACAACCACGAACAATAACAATACATCAAGACATTCTTCTACCATACTTCGAACACGTGAAGCATCATGGCCAGACAAATTATATTAATTTCTCACATTACAAATGTCTTATTTTTCATTATTATATTCTAATTATCACCCCCATACGTCTAGCACATTTTCATTTTGTCCGAGCACAAATAAATACCCCGAAGAAATATATATTTACAATAATATAAACGCAAATGTTTGACTCACCATCATCTTGTTGACGATTTTGGAGAGGAAAGGCACCTAGCGGCTGTTTGCAGAACTACTTTGAAACATAAGAAGGCACGGTTGCGTACCGCAATCTTGAATGGAGATCACTGTTCGTAAAATAGAGACAAATTTACAGAAACATCTTCAAATATATGAATAAATAAATAAATAAATATATATACACATATACATCTTCACCTCAAACGCTGTGACGCAAAGGGCCTCCATACAAATCCGCCACTCATGTCTTTCTTGTACATTATCCTCCGCAAACCTCCGCATATTTCCATTATCCCTTTTAATAGTTCCTATCCAAGTTCGTCGAGGCCTTGAGGCACGTCAGCTAAGGTTATCATGTACTATTCTCCCCCAGATTTTTCAAAGGACGTGTCCAAGCCGTCTTCATCTACATTATATCATTTTTTATCTATATGTGGAACTCCTAACATTCTTCTTAGAGCTATACATTGCTCCCAAAAATACAAAATCCTTTACATGTGTAATAATTACAAGAGGCCTGAACAAAGAACACACAAAAAACTCATTGAAGATGAACTTCAAGAAATAAAAGAAAACAGAGATATTAACAAAGTTGATTCAGGATTCGGCTCAGAAAACTAGTGACGTAATGATCAACACAGATGAAATCCAAAAAAAATTGACAATGTTGATAAAGATGTAAAGACCACGACAAACATGGACAAAACTTATGCTGAGTCACTAAAGACAGGAAAGTGCTTCTGATCTACAAACGAAGAGAGCACAGCAGCAAATGAAAAGAGACAAATTATGAGTGAAATAACGGCGCCAGTTGAACAGGTTAAAACAAGAGATGGACACTTATTTGTAAGATTTCCAGACAGGAAAAACTTAGAAAAGGCAAAAATGGAGATTCAGAGTATCAGCAATATATCAGTAGATGAGAAGGGTAAACTCAAACCAAAAATAAAAGTAGTCTATGTCCCGATGGATGAAGATGACATTGTCGATAACATTGTAAAGAAAATCCATGGATAGGTCACCTAAAAATTTAAAGGAAATGATAGCCAAAGGTGACAAATATAAACACTATATCATCAAATGCACACCACAAATACGAAAGGCCATGATAGAGGTGACATATTGTTTACGCTGTATAGCCGTTGCAAAGTACACGACTGTTACATGCCCTATCATCAATGCTATAAATGTCAGGAATTTGGTCGTAGCGCAACAAATTGTAGAAATGACCAACTTTGCCCTGGATGTGGTGAAAATCAAATATCAAATGAATGTGCTAGCAGCATCTTCAAGTGTAAAAATTGTGTAAAGAAAGTCCAATACTAAACACAAAATATATGATAGCAATAAGTGCACAGTATATACAGAATTTGTGTCAGAGGTGAAAAATAATACGGACTATGGCTTTCACTAATAATCTTCAATGCAATTTAATAAACATACAGTCCGTAGGAAATAAAACTAAGACTATTAGAAATCTTACAAATGATCACAATCTAGATATATGCATGCTAACAGAGACTTGGCTAAGCAATAGTGTAAGTGATTATTATAAAATAAGAGAAATAACGCCAGGGTCTCACAACTTTTATCATGTGCCGAGAGAGAAAAAAAAGGTGGTGAATTCACGAAAGCATTTAAGAACAAGTGCACAAAGTATCTATACTGAACCAAAATGTGTTCAGTACATTTGAATACATCAACACCAAAATTGCACACATATCAAACACATACAAATCATAATAGTTTATAAACCACCAAGCACAAGTAAGAGATCATTCCTAGATGAATTCAGTGACTTCCTCGACTTGGTAGCCGTTAACAAAAATATACTGATTTGTGGTGACTTCAACCTACATCTGGATGATAATGGTGACAAATATGCCAAAGAATTCATAGAGTTACTTGAAAGCCACGACCTCGTAAATGTTGTGAAAAAACGAACATCATTACTGAACCATACCACTGACCTAGTGATACGAAACAAAAACAACGAGATTGTGAGTGACATACAAGTTGAGCCTGAATGCGTGATATCTCCAATACATAAACTAGTTATATTTAGTATAAATATTTGGAAAGGTTATGCACTGAAAAAAAATATCACTTACAGAAACAAAACCAACTTTAAAGCTGATGAATTTATTGCTGAGAGCATCAAGAAAATAAGAGAAACAATCCAGGAGTGCAGGTGTAATTTGAGGGATAACTTGACAGGCGACCAAGTATGTGTAAGCTGTTTTACATTCTATAGCAAAAGTATATTGGCGTTAAACTACAACGATAAATGTCCAGAAGTAACAAGACAAATAACAGTTAAAGAAAATGCCAAATGGTTTAACAGTGAATTACGTGAAGCTAAGAAGAAGAAAAGAAAAATGGAGGATCTATATGGAGAAGATCGAAAAAATCAAAAAGTAGCGAAAACTGGTCACTGTATAAAACAGCTAGAAATCACTACAACGACTTGATTATGAAAACCAAGAAAATATATTATAATAAGAAGTTTAGTGTAGAGAAAATTCCCCCAAAAATCCATGACAATTTAGCCGGAATATTGGGACTCAAGAAAGAAAAAGTTCTACCTGACGTAACTAGGACTACAAAAACCTGGCCGATAACTTTGTGAACTACTTTGAAGAAAAAATTGAAAGAATCTGTCATAGTTTAGATAAGGAGATCCCTCCTCATCTACCGGTGATCGCAATGAGAAATAACAAATTCATCAAGTTTAAAGAACTGAACATGAATGACTTCGACAAAACGATGAGAAAAGCAAAAAACACATATTGTGAAAATGACCCGTTTCCCATAAAAGATATAAAAGAGGCAAAAAACTGATCAGCTGCGGGAGCCATATTTTGATGTTGTCAACATGAGTCCAGCACAGGCATCTTTCCCAAACAGTAAAAAGCTTGCTTGTATAAAGCCGGCCTATAAAGGAAAAGATGATAAAGAAAATCTAAGCTTCTATAGACCAGTATCGAACCTATCGTACTTATCAAAACTTATAGAAACGGAAGTTCACAAACAAACATGGAAACACCCGAAACAACTCAACGTTATACCTGATGATTAGTCAGCATGCAGAAAAAACCACTCAACAGAGACTACACTGTGTGCAGTTATAAATGATATGGTAGAAATTATAGCAAATGGAAAATGTGGCATCCTGGTTATGCTTGACCTAAGTGCAGCATTTGACAAAGTTGACCACAATCTACTGCTTGAAGACCTGAGAGCAGTAGGCATCGAAGATGACATACACAAATGGTACAAAAATTACTTAGAAAATAGGAAGGTTACAGTGGTTATATCAAATGTGAAATCAGAAAAGAAAAGCCTAACAAAAGGAGTCCCCCAAGGCAGCGTTCTGGGTCCACTGCTATTTGGCATTTACACAACTGAATTATCTAGAATTCTAAATAAGCACAAGGTTAAATATAAACTGTATGCTGATGATACCCTGTTCTATTTTCCTGTTGAAACGATAGAAAACACCATTAGTAAAATTGATGCAATAATGAAAGATATCAAAAAATGGATGTCGGCGAAGAAATTGAAACTTAATGAAGACAAAACTGAATGTATGCTATTTGGATCTGACAGTGCACTACGAAAATATGAACACTTTAAAAGAATAACTATTGGTTCGTCAACAATAAATACTGTAGCAGCAGTGAGGAACTTAGGAGTATTTATGGATAATAAATTGTCGATGAAGAGCCATACATTGCATATTACAAAAACCTGCAACTATCATATTAGAAACATTGCATTTATTAGAAAATACCTAAACGAAGATACTCTGAAAACAGCAATTTGCAACCAAATACTATCGAGGCTTGACTGCTACAACGTTATATACTACGGTCTCCCTAACTACCTACTAAGAAAATTGCAAGGAGTACAAAATAGAGCCGCTAGGTTGATAAAAGGACTACGTTTCCGTGACAGAATAACCCCAGTACTAATTGAGCTACATTGGCTCCCAGTAAAAGCTAGAATAGAATATAAAATACTACTTACAGTCTTTAAAGCGCTAAAATATGATGAATCAACATATCTGAGAAACGGCTTAAGTTTCTTTAGGCCCGAAAGGGATATTGTAATCAGACATGCAAGTGAAGCATATAGGCTATTTGAACCTAGAACAAATTGTAAGTCAGGCGAGAGAGCATTTGTACACTGCGCACCAAGACTATACAACAAAATACCGTCTGAAGTGAAGTGTATACAAGAATAATGCAAATTTAAAAAGGAACTAAAGACTCTCCTATTCTGCAGGAGCTACGATACTGACGAGAAAACACTGAAAGACAATTACAAAATATAAGAAGCACCTTATTTTGAAAACGTACAAGGGCCCGCCAGAGAGGGAATTATCCCTGTGGAGGGCTGTGCATAAAACCAAACAAAGTGAAACAAAGTGAAAGTTTATTTGTCATGCCATGATTCATATTCATATATCAATACCTATCGAACAAAACTTATGTGTAATGTGCTTAATTCCGTATGCAATTTCAGTCTATTTGATTTCCATATCTAATTCAACTCACCCACTGTTGATTTTTTACTTTTATTTTCTTCTGTTATTCACCAAATTCCAGCTAGAGAGACCTTTCACAGGATATCACTGCTCTAAATATTTTTAAGATTCAGCCACATTATTTCTTTCTCTATCTGGTGTTAGTTCGTCCATTTGTGCATACTCTGTCCTCATTACCTCTAATTGTTTTCCTAGATTTATTTTGAGTCCAATCTATCTAGGATATCTGATACATTGACTTAAGCAAACTTTGTAAATCTTTTGGTGTTCTGCCGATTACAACAGCATCGTCTGCATATTCCGACTCCAATCCTCCTTAAACCTCTTTCATCTTAGAAAACTTTGTCATCATAAAAGCTTTATAGAAAGGCAAACAGCTAAGGTGAAATAACGTTCCCTTGTAGCACCCCACTATTTATAGCACAATCTCTTCACAAGACCCCATCAACATTAACTTTCAATCCACTTTGGTCATGATGGTTTCAGTTAGGTTTGCGTACTTAGTGGAAATGTCAAAGGGCATAATATATATATATATATTATATATATATATATATATATATATATATATATATATATATATATATAATATATTTATTTATTCATCTGTTTATTTATTTTTACTTATTATGAGTAATGGGATAAGAGAGTGGAAAAGGGATCTAAGAAGTTATGGTATTTCAGAGGATTCCCAATTTCATTTAGTGAAATTGGTCACCACTCGCTGGCAATTTCTCTCTAACATTTTCTTTTATATTTCCAAATATATTTTAAACTTAAAACTGAAGAGTTGCAATGTAGAGGTTTTATTTGATCTGCAATTTCCATTTACCGATCACTTCACAAAACTCTTCAATAACCCGTAATTCAAAGAGCATCTCTTTCACTTCGTAGACAAGTCCATGAAAAAATAGGCTTAGTTTTCGGTAAATGGTAGAGAAATAATTGCAGAATCCACGAACTTGTGACCACCTGGACAACAGAAAATCATAGACATATGTGTTCTTGAGGTTTGTGAACAGAACAGATTTACTTTTACTTTATCAAAAATTATTCATCTGCATTAAACAATTCAGCAAGAATTTATACACACACGTACATCTTTAAACAGAATGAATCTCTTTACAAAATCGACCAAGGGGACCAGTACTAAATTTGAATTCTACAAATACAAGGAATATGTGAAGAATGGCACTCACTAACACTTCGGTCTACTTATGATGCGTTGATGCATCATCTAATGTAATTTCAAACCCACAGTCCCTCATAACACACTGCTGTGGTATTTTCAGCTCGAACAGTCAGTTGCAGTGAAGTGAAGAACTGACGATCCTCACACACTCTTCAGTTTGTTTTGTAGGAATTGTCTCGGTTTCTTTGGCGGCAATTTTCTCAAAACGGTGGTTTTAGAATATCAAAATATAAATCCTCTAGTATCTATGGCCCGATTTTCTTTAAAATTCTCCATTTTCGTGAAACAAGCTTTGCAATTTTCTAATAAAACCACGAGAAATTACCTTGCTATTAAGAACTAATTAAGAAATATATGAGGTCTTTTCTATTAGCAGTAAAATCTATCCATTAATAAGACAGGAGATTTACTTGAAAATTCTATATGCGATTACTAAATTTGTTGGAGATTCATGGTTCTTCGATGGAATAGATCTTCAGTGTCAGCGCCTGATTAATCAATTTTCTTCTTTAAGATGTCCCTTGTAGCTTACATATCCATTTCTTTCAATTTTCCAATTAAAACGTCATTTGCAGCAGCCTTTTTTTATTGACCTCATTCTGGTATTAGAGTACTTTTTATTTTTTTATTATTTTCCACAGAATGGTTGTGCCCTATAATGTTCTATCAACTCGAACCTAAAAGCTTTGTCCTTCTGTGAGGTCAACATGGTGTAACAGACGACTGCACCGTACAATGAGTTACCTCTGTTTGGCAACCTGACTGCAAACCACCCTACGCACGATAAACTGGGTTAACCTATCAGTTCAAGTGAAATGGAGTTATTTTTTTCGGAAATCGCGTCAGTTGTTAGTTCACGCCACGTGCCAACCATTCAGTTCAAACTACCCCTATACACGGCCAAATTGGTTCCTAAAGTTTGATAGTTCAACAGTATGACTGTTTGTGTGAGGGGGTGCGAGCATGTGGTTATACAAGAAACATATTTATTTTCCTGCAGTAACCGTACTGTGTAGATAAATATAATTACTAGCAAAATATTGCTGCTCATTGATCTTTAAAGCGAGGAAATCTATAGGAACTAAACTTAAACAAGCACAATCACCGGCTTACGAGAACCAGAAAACGAGCCGTTATAAAGTTTCATCTCTCTGGTACTACTATTACTCGACGATGTTGATTGAAAATCGCCGATGGATCTTATATTGTCTTCGTTTTTAAAGTGAATTGTTGTAAAGGTGTAATTCAGCTAAGGTAACGATAGTATTGTGTGAGTCTCGCTTTAAATTACAACAAACGGGGATCAAATTAGCTTAGTTGTCATTGCCTAGGTTTTCTTTTGTTTAAGAAGACCCTCTGCCGGGTCGTACCTGAAAAAAAAAAGCCAGCACAATGGTACCCTAATTTTCATCCATATATATGAACCATATATTTTTCCAGCTAGTTATCTTGGTTTTTAGCCCATGCATTTTCAACCGTTAGGGTGACTCTTGGGGCAAACTATCCATGGTATCTCTAAGCAATATCTCCGCATGGACTAGCTTATTAGCCTACCTTTGAAATTGATTTTTCCTGTACTTTTAGTGATGCTGGTGAAGGAGGTGGGGTATTATTTTACTTATGGACATTAATTGCTTTCAACATAAAATATAGGTTTTTCTGTTGTATTATGATGTGATTTGAATGATTTTGAGGTTTATTTCCATCGCAAATGAATACATTTCGCTGACAAATGATATATACAAAATTAATAAAATTACGACTGTCAGAATACTGCCCCCTCTCCATAGCTAATACGGCAAAGACTGTAATCAGTAAACACAGTTTTGCCGTATTAGCTATGGAGAAGAGGTATCTATGATGACAATCATCATGTTATTTTAATCAATACAAGTATATCATTTGCCGGGGAAGGATAAGTATTCATTTGTGATAAATATACAAAATCATAAAATCACATCATAATACAACTGAAAAAACTATATTTATGTTGAACTAGTATATCATAGCTAAAATATGCAGAAAGTAGTATTGTTGTGCGGTAAATCATTAGTAACCACATATCTACACAGCACGGTTTGGGGACCCTTGAAGCGCTGGGTTTTGAAGCGGAGAAAGACTGGACTGCCATGTTTTGTTGTTATGGAATGGTTCTGCTTTTATTTTGCAAGTCATCAGGGAGCCATATGATTAAGAAGGGATTGTCTAATGGAACCTATTATAAAAGGAACCATACTGACCTAACGTACCCTAACCTAACCTAACTTAGCAGGCTGTGTTACTTAGTAGGGCTCCGCCCCCGTGAAAGAAACCCTACTTTTTATCAAAAGCTCCCCTATAACACTGCACATGTGGATTAGCATTCCAGGATGGCCACCATACAGCTTCTGAGGTCAATTACAGGATAATTACAGTCGACCTACAAAAAATAATGGTAAACTCTTAATAAGCAACCAAAATACCATAGGAAAAATCAATTTCCAAAGTAATATCCGATGCAGAGCACTTGCTTAGGTCTACCCTATTTGTTTTAATGTTTTTCTGGGGTAATATGCAGAATAGGGGATCACGAATTGCATGGAGGTGTGCAGGGTCCCCCTGCTAGGTTAGGACACGGCGTCCAAGGTTAGGTTAGGTAAAAGTAAGCCTGGTTAGGTTAAATGCCCTCAGAAATGCTGACTAGCCTACGGTAGCCCTGACCCCCTACTCTATATTCATTCTGGCTTTGAACCAGGTGGTGACCTGGGGAAATAGGCCTAGCCTAGCCTAATGTGTGAAACTTTTCTGCCTATTACCTAGGAAATTAGGCTAATTGGAGTTTTGGATTAGAAAAAAAAAACAGTTTTTTTCAGTTTTACATTTAAAGTGTGGATAAAGCCCGTAGTACACAAAGCATTAAACAAAATATCATAAATTATTGGCCAATTACACTGAAAAATTTATCAGTAACAGTATGGGTAATTCTTATTAAATTATGAAGAAGTAACTTCTGTATTTGATATTATGCAAGATTAAGGATAACAGACATTTAGTCATTGATACACTAATTTAATAAAATCAGTACAGAATTCTAAAAATATCCTGCCTAGAGACAAAAGAATCAGATCTTTACAGCTAGGAAGGAAATCCAAGAAAAGTTTAGTACCAAAAGATATTTGAAAATTACCAAAAATCCCCAAAACAAAGCAAAGAAGTAAAACATAGTGCACTTATTCTTTGCTACAGTACAGTAAATGATAAAGGGATGCACTTGTTCATTGTTATAGTACAGTAAATAAAAAAAGGGAAAAAAATGATTAGTGCAAACAAGAACTCGCTTCAGTGTACTAAGTAGGTAACAGTTGCTTGAATCTGGTGATCCAGAGATGATACTGGCAATCAGACAGTACTTAAAAAATGCAGAAATCACTCATTATTTTCTGAGTGCGCTAAAGTGAAACAGGAGAAATCATTTAAGAACAATAAGAAAGATGGGAAGTGTACCATCATGAAGCACTTGTACAGTAGCCCCCCAATTATCAGATGAATTCACATTTTGGTGTTATGATTTTCGGTAGGCTTCTTTTTTTGTGAATTTAAAATGCAGTATTCTGTATATTGGCTAGAAATTGTATGGAATTACTATTAGCTGTGGAATATATAATTGTTGTTCATGTGTAGACTGTAATGTAGGATTTGTTACATGCCATATTTTGCCACGTATCAGAAGGGCAGATCCACCAAAGCATGTGATATATTGAGGGTGTAGTTTAGTGATCCTCTGTGATGTAAAAATCTCAGGAACATTGAACAGTGTGGTATGTTTTTGAGAAATATTTACAGACTCAGATGGCACATGCTAGGTGTAGACCACATTTTATCTTGTAGATAAAAGACTGGTGAATGGGAAACATACAGGAAATGACTACAGTCATGTGAATGATTACGGTAAACCTCCCGTATTTGCATTCTCAAGATTCCTGGACTCACCAATTCGCGGATTTCTCTGTGGAACATATATTTGCGGAAAATTTGCCTATTCGCGATATTTTTCACTGAGAAATATTCACTGATTACTGTATTTTCATATAATTTTCATGACTAAATGCACATTTTGTGATAAACTAAATGCACATTTTGTGATAAAACTGTTAAAATACTCAGGTATAAGTGTTTTTAGATTTTTTTTTTTGTGTTTAAACAATCAATATAGGCAGTTCTAAGTGTTTTTAGAGGAGTTTTAAGTATTTGTGGATTTTAGCTATGGAGGGGGTGGTACGCATACCCTGTGAATATGGAGGGTTTACTGTAATGATGTTGAGATGAAGCAAAGTTTGTGCATTGTATGGATACATCTCATGCATATGTAAAAATTGTTAAATATTTGTATAATGATGATGTGTCCTTATAATGCACAAACTTTGTTTCATCACAACTCCTGTAATCATTCATATGGCTACAGTCATTTCCTGTATGTTTCCCTGTTCATCAGTCTATTTGTCTGTCACTAAAGGTAGTCTACACCTTGCATATGCCATCTTGACCCTCACATGTACCTCAGAAACTTACCACACTGTTCAAAGTTCCCTAGATATTTACTTCACAGAGGGTTGCTTTAACTTGGCCCTAAAAAAAATTTTGTTTTTTTTAGGGAATGACACAATTCTTAAAACATGCTATATTGATAATACCTTAGTACCAGACATTATAGTAATAGTAAGTTAGTTTGTACTTGTGGAACTTGAAAGTTTATAAAAATGTAATCTGTTTTGCAGCATATGTCTGAGTGCAAACTTATTCACTCAGTAGAAGACTGTACAAGATACATAGCCAGCTCTTTTGAACAAGAGAAACATCATGTCATATTTGTTTAATCAGCGTGGTGTTGTTGAGGAAATAATTCCTCCTGGAAAGGCGATCCTAAGTTTCAACATTCATAACCAGCCCCAACGAGTACTTCTGTGGGTGAAGAGTTTTGTTGTTAAGGTAACTATGGAAAGAAATCGTGGTAATATTTCCAAGTGCATTTGCATTTAAAATTTTTAATAGTAATGGTTAAACTGTTCTTTCTTTAATGTAGTTTTTGTATTGCATATGTTATTGTTGGTATTTTTCCAATTTGTAGCTGTGTACAGCATTATGAAAGCATGTTTGTTTCAGTATGTTAATATCACCATGAATAATACCTTATGAATCTAATTTGTCTAAATTTTCACAGTGTAGTTTTATGTGTAAATTAAAACCTTTGTGTGTCCATACAGTGTAAAAACCTATTTAACTTGTGTTGCACTGCCCTGCTATGATTGGTGTGACATGATATTAACCAAGAATAAAGTTACTGATAGGCAAAATGAGTCTTGAGCCTTCCTGTCAGGTTAAGTGTCCTAGGGAGCCTCAAAGTGATGTTGTCAAGTCTCTGTCTAAATAAATGAATGATGATGGGTATAATATGACCCATCTTGACACATTCATAGTACTTAATATACTCAAAGTATTTGTTTGTGGAATACTGGTATATTTATATAAGAACTTCATCCAAAAGTTGTGTAGGGATGTATGTGGTTTTGAGTAAGGTCATTTGAGGTAGCCTTCTTCCAACACTGAACTTTATTTAATGGGGGACCGCTCCTATTTATCATTTCATTTTGAACGCCTTGAAGAGTGGAAACTACATCAGGATCCAGGAAGTCTGAAATAGGTTTTAAGTATGGCACAGGCTAGGTTGTCTACCAAATGGAGGAAAGCAGTAAAAATTTACTTTCCAGATTCACACTAGACTTATTCACTAAATATAGTACTAACTATGTAGGACTGTGGTTTCTGTTAGAAAGAGCATTATATCCTAAATTGGACATGCAGTGTTACAAGTCCTCTGTTGCATTCAGTGGACTTCTTAGAGAGAGAAAACACAAGGTTCCCTCAGCAACAAGGGTGGATACTTAATGGGGATGATAAGTGTACAGGACCACTACTTGAAAAAAAAAGTCAAGCACAGCTATACTGTATAAGATATTGTACAGAGGCCTCACATTGACATTCTACATTGTCCTTTGTGCAATAAAATTAGTATCCAATTTCCCATCTCTTTTGTCAAATGATTGCAAGGGAATGTCATCTTTGTTATAATTACTGTGTGGTATTTTGTCACAATCAAAGATATTGGCCCATCATTGTTCAAATGGTAGCTCTCTGATTCCAGGAGCACCACCTTATTCATAATGAGTAATGCAGATGTATGCTCTCATAGTGAATAACACACCTTAGGGGCTTATTACTTCATTATGCTTTACACAGCATTTTGTAGAAGGTACTAAAGGTTCCTTGCAGTGACCCTTTGGCCCGGGACTGTTTGCCATCTTGGTTTTATTTTTAATACATTCCCCATGGTTTCTTTCCACATGATATACATCCAACTTTGTTTATTCCTGTGAAAATAAAAACTCATCTTTTACACAGGAGTATTTTCAACTCAGGTTGGGAACAGTCATTGAAGCTTGGTAACAGTGTAACAATTGATACTTATTGGATAAGTGTAGATTACTGCCCACTCACCTAGTGCAACCCAGCACTTTTTCTTGGGTTACTATTGTGTGTAGACATCTTTGCGAACCTCTGATCTGCTTACCAACTCAGGCTTTCACTAAGAATTCTGTTCTTGATGAATGTTTACTTGACTTTGATTATGATTTAGACTTGAAATAAATCTAGTTCAGAAGGACAAAACTGAACGAACAATAGAGATGCATGGGATGAGGGTAGCAACTTCATCCCAAAGATCATTGCTTATTGGAAGGACATCACTGTCCTGACAAAAAACTAGATAAAAGAGGTCATAACATAGGGTAAATGCCCGTGCCGCAAAAAAAGAGCCAATTATTACTGAAATTTGCCATAGTTCTCAGGGGTATGTATTCAGCGTTTGGACACAGTAAAGACTGAATAGCTAACAGAATGAGTGAATTATTATTATTATTTTTTTTTTTTTTGGGGGGGGTCTATCACAGTCATTCTATTTGACTTTTTTTTTATAATGTGGGGTTCTGGGTTGCATCCTGCCTCCTTAGGAGCCCATCACATTTCTCACTATGTGCGCTGTTTGTAGTAGAACACTTTCCTGCATGAGTCCTAGAGCTACTTCAGCATCTAGTTTTTCCAGGTTCCTTTTCAGGGATCTCGGGATCATGCCTAGTGTTACTATGTTTATATGTACAAAATTTCCACTGGCATATTCCATATCCTTATTTCGATTTTCAGGTCTTGATACATATCAATTTTTTCTCTTTCTTTCTCATCTACTCTGGTGTCCCATGGTATTGCGACATCAATGAGTGATACTTTCTTCTTGATTTTGTCATTCAATGTCATGTCTGGTCTATTGGCATGTATCACCCTATCTGTTCTGATGCCATAGTCCCAGAGATGTGTGTTCGTACCACTTATTACTGCAAGCTAGCTGGTGTTTCTTGCACAGGCTCCAGTGGAGGGCTTTTGCTACTGAATCGTGCCTCTTTTTGTACTGGTTCTGTGAGAGCGCAGACATTCGCTTGCTATGTGGTTTATGGTCTTGTCTTTCATATTGCACTCCTTGGATATGGGTGGGATGTTACTTCCATCTATTGTTCCTTGGACATATCTGGTTCTTATTGTTATTATTACTGTATTGATAATCTACAGGCAGGTCTCCACTGAATAGTGCCCATGTGAGAAAGAAGAAGAAATCAGCCTTTTTTATAAAATAGAAGTGTACTGAGGAGAATACCACCAGAAATGGAAAAGAGCTCCGATGTTATTGCTGGTGGCTTTGGTTACAAACTGCTAGGAAAAGCTAAAAATAAGCACAGAGAGGGGAAGAGTAATGCCATAAATACAAAGCCAAGTCGGTGGTTTGTAAAATACCTTACATAATATTAAGAACAATTATGGAGGGTTCCCCAAGGCCCCACAAAAATTACCAAACATTTGGAATATTAGAAAGAAACTGCATGATGGATCTTGCCTTGGCTAAACCAAATTTGTTATATGAAAGGCAACTTGAAGTTGAATGAGGATAATTCACTTTGAAATCAATGAAAAGAGGACTGAAGTGACTGAGATATGTCATTTGCCAACTTATTGAAAAGTTTCTCATATGGGATAAACCTTGTGAGGGTTCTGTAATTTTAGTTTAAGCATTTGTTGTTATCTGCAGAAGTCTGCTCCATGACTGTCGCCTTTATTTGAGGTGTCAAACAATCGTGTCAGAAGGATCTTTGCTGATGAATTGAACCTATGATTATTATGGCACATGTTAGAACCTTCTTCTCCACACACTTTTACCATTGCCTCTGGACTTTACATGAAAACAGGATTTCTGGCTTTTAGATTTTCTATACTTCATGTAGATGGATCTTTTCAGAAGTGCAGGACTGCACAACTTGCTTGAATGAAGAGCTGCTCATTATAAAGGTATCCTAGATTTTGATGAGAACAAATTACAGTAGTTGGCATAATGAACTACAACTTAGCTCTCAGGTATACTGTACAGTATTGTACTCCTTTTCATTCGCGGAGAATTGAATGCGATTGTGCATTGTGTTAGTTATGGGCTGAGATGATTTATTTGAAGTGTTCTTTGTATATGAATTAGTAATCATGGAATGGTGATAGCCTGGTGAATACAGTTACTGTATTTGTAATGATAGATAAGTAAACTTCCTCTCTGTTAATGATGCATTTTGTATGAGGTAAGTAATCCACGCTTTCCAATAACACCAAGTGTGTTTGTGTCGGTTGATGTTCGTTTTTAATTGTCTCTTAATTGCTAATGAAGTTTTAAGCATATGATTTTGTTCTTAACTTGTGGGTGGTTTTTAAGTTATATACAGAATGGAGCTGCTTTTGTGGCATAATATTGCACGTTTTAAAAAATCTCTTTAAAAAAAGTAAGGTAGTAATTCAGTACCATTTTCTTTTCAGGGTAAAAATTTGGAACTTACCGATTCCTTCATAGGGAAGCTCAATGTTGGAGATAAGGTCAACTTTGATTGCCACATTTACGATAAGGTAAGGTTATCATGGTTTTTTTTTTTTTAAATGAAGATGTGTGTGATATATTATTACTTGTTATTTACAAGTGATAATGTTCCACATGCCCATTCCTGACTCTTCAGTTACCCTTCATTCTTCACGTGACTTGATGGAATAAACACACCGTTGTGTTGCTTTTCTATCATTCATTTCACTTTCTCTGTGCGTTTCTGCCCTGTGCTTTTTAACTGGCTTCATTGAATTTGTTTATGTTGCCCAGTAGTGCTTTGAAAATGATTTTATTGTAAACAAGTTAGCTGCTATGCTCACTAGGTTTAGGTGGTGATTTACCACCTAAAATAGTATTTGTTCATGAAACTTACCTGTCAGATATATATATAGCTGTATTCTCTGTTAGTCCGACAGAATTTCAAAACTTTCGGCACACGCAGTGGGAGATCAGGTGGTTAGTACCCATTCCCGCCGCTGGGAGGCGGGTATCAGGAACCATTCCCATTTTCTATTCAGATTTTCTCTGTCGCCGGTACTGTCAACACTTGTTTTCAGTACCTCCGTCTTGGATTTCGATAAAACTTGATTGTCACTTGAGTATTGGTTTGATTTTTGGTTTTTTGACTTGGACTTGTGGCTAGGCATACGCTATTGTGGATTGTTTTGGATTTGGCTTTGTTTTTTCCTGGGAGTAAGATGTCTGAATCTAGTTCTTCTAGTTATCGAGTTTGTGTGTGTGCAAGACTGTAAGGTGAGGCTACCGAAAATTTCGGTAGATCCTCACACTGTATGCTCGGGTTGTAGAGGACATGTTTGTTTGTTGAATGACCGATGCAAGGAGTGTGAATCTTTGTCTGATGCTAGTTGGAGGACTTATGATTCTTATGTGAGAAAGCTAGAGCGAGATAGGCTCAGGAGGTCTTCCTCCAGAAGTGGTAGGAGTCAGGGTAGTGTGCTTTCACCTGTTAACCCTCCTGTAGACGTAGCTCTTCCTAACCCTGTGGTGTTGCCCCCTAACCCTGGGGTTGTGTCTGCGGATGGTGATGCCCTGGCGATTATTATGTCTTCCATTCGTACCTTTGAAGCTAATATGCTCGCTCTTCAAAGTGCTGTGAAGTGCAGTGATAGTGTCCGTCCCCTAGTGTTGTGGAGGGGCGTCAGATCGGCCCTATAACGCCTCTAGGTCTAGACCTCTGTCGGACTCCCAGGACTCAGGGAGTGGGCAAGTCGAAAGCCGCAAGAGGGTTACGCGGACCCCCACCGATCTGGCGTTCCCTTCGGCATGTCCTGATGACGCTTCCCAGGCTGCCAAGGATCGTGCACGGGCACGAATCCTTAAGCGATTGCTTCTCTTCCCGATTCCTCCTCCCCGCGCCGGGAATGGAAATCTCGGGATTCTCGCCTTTGAAGAGAAGCTTCAAAGAAGGGGACGCTTCACGTCCCCTTTCTCGTGACGCTCTTCGCTCTTCTCCGAGGATTTTGACGCCATCCCACCGCAGAAGAGGACCAGGACGTCATCGGACGATGACGCTTTTGAGCGCCCGCTCGCTCCAGAAAGAAGGCTGTTAGCACTGCTGAGAAGCAAGAGGCGTCCCCTAGCCCCTCTTCTTCTCGCCAGGATCAGTCCTTCTCCTGAAGTAGAATCTTCTCCCTACTCGTAAGCTGCTCCTTGGCATGCAGGAGCAATTGGCTTCTTTAATGGCCCAGAAGGAGACGTGCGTGTCGCCGCCGGAAGCGATTCCCGCTGCCGATCAAGAGGTCTAAACCTTCCTTCTCTTCTCTCGTTAATGCGCCGTCTCATGCTTCACGTCAGCTAGAAGTCCTGTTGTTCAACTATTTTACTGGTCTTGGCAGGGATCGCAATTTCCGCCAATGTTTCACGCCCAGGCTTAGCCGCCACTCCATTTCCACCCTCTTGTTTCACGTCATGACGCTTCTCATGTGCTGCTAAGCGTGACGCTTGCTCATGCTGCCGGCGGACGCCATGCTGCTAGCGTGACGCTCATGCTGCTCGGCAGGACGCCTCCCTGCTGCTCGACCGCGACGCCTCGTTGCTCGCCGCCATGACGCCCCTGACTGTGGTCAGACGCCTCCCTTGCAGTTCGCCAAGACGCCTTTGCTGCTCGGCACGACGCCTTTCTTGCCGCGGCAGGCAGGGCGCCCCGCTGCTCGCTCTACCAGGACTCTCGCCGGATCGGGCCGCCAAGAAGCTCCGTCGGGATTCTCGCAGGAAGGGGGAACTCCAGCTCGTCGTCGACTCTCATTTTGAGTTCTTCTGCTCGTGACTTTCGGTGGCTCCTCTCGGACTTCTTCCAAGCAGAAGTCCCTTTTGCATGTTGGTCTGCAAGGACTTCGTCCTTCCCGTTCTTTCCTGCCCCTTCAGCTCCTGTGGGAAGAAGGAGAGCTTTCTTGGCGCTCTGGATCCTGCAGTTGAGATCAGACATCTTCTTCTTTTCAGCTTCTGCAGACTACCAGGAGTCTTAATAGGCTGCTGAAAGACTTGTTTGGGGACAAGTTTCAACCCTCTGCTCCCTCGCCCTCCCCTACGCAGCTTACCTCATCTAAGTCACAAAAGTCTTCTGGTTTTTGTGAAGATGGCTACGCCTCTCTCTACGTAAGAGGGCCTTTTAGCAAGGTTCAAGAGGATGGATGGACTCCAGGAAGGCTCAGTGCAAGACTTCTTTCGCCCTACCTCCATCAAGATTGGAGTGGAAAAGCAAATTCTGAGAAATGAGACAGGAGGAGAGGAGGTTGGTTGGAGTTCCTTCCTCTTCCCAAGGGATTTGCCAGCCTTGTGGACGCTCCCAGGCTGGTCTCTCCCTTTCTTCAGCTAAGGTGTGTCCTTGGTCTTTTATCTGAGATTGATCACCATCTGAAAGGCCTTTTCAGGTCCCAGTTTTTAACTTTTGGACTGGTGCCTGGGGAGTCTTGGATTTGCAGGTCGAGCCCCACCCATTAGCCTGGGAGACTTGTTTAGTGTCCTATCCTGTATGGACAAAGGCCCGGTTAGGGATGGCTCCGAAGAACTGGCTGCCCATTTCTGCGGGCCTTTAAAAGAAGAGAGAGTCATTTACTGCAACTTCACGGCGGTCGGTCCTCCCACTCAGAAGGCAGAATCATTATTTATTTAAACTCCAGCACCAGCCATCTTTTTTACAACCTTTAGTCAAGGATATGGCCTCCACATTGCAAGAGAAGGCTACTCAGGACCTCCTGGCCCAGTCTTCTAGACATGTCCCAGCCCCTTCTCGACTTCTTCCCTTGGACAGACTTCAAGATTCAGAAGCCCTTTCGTGGAAGACCTCCTCTAGATCATCCTTTCAGGCAGAGGTCCTCAAGAGGTAGAGCCCTTCTAAGACCAGGGCAAGAAAATGACTCCCTAAACCTTCAGACACCGGTAGGAGCCAGGCTCCTTTCTTTGCAAAGCCTGGAGAGAGAGGACTCTGGACAGCTGGTCCTCCAAGTCATCAGGCAGGGATACAAGATCCCATTCCTCGTGTACACTCCATTGACTACCATTCCCATGGATCTGTCGCCATCCTATCATCAGGAGAAACAACAAATTCTCTTCAACCTGCTCGATCAAATGCTCGAGAAGAAGGCTGTGGAGCAAGTCTCGGATTTACAATCCCGGGCTTCTTTACAACAGGCTGTTTCTGGTTCCGAAGCAGTCAGGGGTTGGAGACCAGTTCTGACGTCAGCAAGTTGGAACCATTTCGTTTCTGAAGGAAAAGTTAAATGATAGACGTCCCAGAATGGTCATGGGAGTTCTAAGACCAGGCGACTGGATGGTTTCTCTCGATCTCCAGGACGCCTATTTTCACGTCCCTATACATCTCTATCGAGGAAATACCTGAGATTTGTCCTGCAAGGGGACAGGTATTCCAGTTCAGGGCCCTTTGCTTCGGGCTCAGCACAGCTCCTATGAGTTTTTTCACGATCTTGATGAGGAATACAAAGATGGCCGCCTTGGAGGACAAGTCTCTTTATTTGGACGATTGGCTCATTCGAGCCTCACAATGACTAAGGTGTCTGGAGGATCTTCACACGACTTTGACCTTGACGGTCCTAGGACTTCTAATTGAATTTGAAAGTCCCATCTGGACTCCCACTCAGTCCATCGTTATCTGGGGATTCAGATGGATTCAGTGGCTGGAGCATTTCCGTCTCAAGAAGACAACTTCAGTGTTTAGAAAGCTTCAGCCTTCCTGAGGAAAGAAACATGCTCGGTGAGGAATGGATGAGTCTGCTGGGGACCATTTCATCACTGGAGAAGTTTGTTTTCCTGGGGAGACTGCACCTCAGACCGCTTCAATTCTTCCTTGCAGAGAACTGGCACGACAAGGAGAATCTGAAGCTTCTCTGAGTATCTCGCCAAAGGTAAAGAATCACCTTCGGTGGTGGCCTGATCCTTCGAGAGGGATTGGCAGAAGGCCTTTCTCTTCAACAGAACCCGACCTGAGTGTTGTTTTCGCTGGTCCATTTTGAAGTGGGGAGCAACACTGGGGAGGGAAGAAGTGTCAGGCACCCTGGAGAGGGGAAACAGGTGTCCTGCACATAAACCTCAAAGAATTGGGGCGATCAGTTGGCCCTTCTTTCTTCGAGGAGCTCTCGGGCCGAGTTGTCCAGATCAACTCGACAACACCACTGCCCTTTCATACCTCAAGAAACAGGGGGAATCACTCGGTCCCTGTTCTGCGCCTTAGCAAAGGACATTCTTTCTGTGGGCACAGGCCCGAAATATTACGATCCTCACGAGGTTTGTTGCAGGCGTAGAGAACGTCGTGCGGATCTTCTAAGTCGGCAGCGACAACTGCTCCCCGGCGAATGGATCCTACACAAGAGGTGTCAAGACTATGGAGCTTTGGGGACGCCCTCATTGGTAGATCTCTCGCAACCTCAAGACGAAGAGACTTCCCTCTTTACTGCTCCCCAGCCTCCCGACCCAGAGCTCTCTCAGTGGGCGCTCTTCTTTAGGATTGGTCGATGGACGCGTGTATGCCCTTCCTCCTCCGCATAAAATCATCGAGAAGTCATCAGAAAGTTTGCGCCGCCGAAGGGACGGGATGACGTTGATCGTATTTTGGCCTTCGAGGAATGGTTCACAGATCATGTCCCTTCCTAAGTAGACTTTCCGAGATCTCTGCCCATGAGAGTCGATCTATCTACAGACAACCCCACTTCGAGAGGTACCACAAAACCTCCTCGCTCTGTGTCTGAGCTGCATTCAGACTATCGAGAAGCTGGCCAGAGCGCAGAGGTTTTTCTAGACCAGTGGCGAAAGCTATTGCCAGGCTAGAAGACTTTTCCAGCAATTTGTACCAATCGTATGGGACGTATTTTGAGAGATGGTGTGAAAGAAGGGCATTCTCCACACGACTTCTGGTGAGCCAGATAGCAGACTTCCTCTTATTTCTGAGGAGTGATGAAACTGTGTCTCGACTATAAAGGGGTATAAAGCAGCATGCTGTCATCTGTTTTTAGGCATAGAGACTTTGATCTGTCTAACAACAGGCACCTTCCACGATCTCTTCAGATCCTGAAACCGGCGGTGCCCCTGCCAAGGACTCTTCTTGGAATTTGGATGTTGTGCTTGTTCCTCATGTCCAGTTCGTTTGAGCCTCTTCTGCTCTCGTCGTTGAGAACATTACTAGAAGACTATTTTTCTAACCGCTCAAGCAACGGCAAAGAGGTTAGTAGAACTGCAAGCTTTTAGTAGGCATATAGGCTTTGGGCATAACGCTGTTTGTTCCTTTAAGCCCTTCCTTTTAGCGAAAAATGAAAGCCCGTCTAACCCTTTGCCCAAGAGTTTTAAATCAAGGTATGGCTTGAAATCCTTATTCAAGAGCCAGAGAGAGTCCTTTGCCCTGTTAGAATCTCAAAGTCTACTTAGACAAGACGAAGAGAAAGTCGCAGGTCCCTCAGATAGTTTATGGTGTTCCCGAAAGAGACCGGACTTTATCATAATCAAAGAATGCTCTAGCTTTCTTTCACAGAGACACGATTAAAATAGCCCATTCATCCTGTCAAGACTCTGATTTGAAACTTCTGAAGTCAATGCTCACCGAGGTGAGGGCGGTTCGACAGTGAGCTTTTTTCAGAAAAAATATCACTCAGCAACATTCTGGGTGCCACATTTTGGCGGAGCAACTCTGTGTTAAGCTTCACACTGCCTGAGAGATGGAAGGCGACATATGAGAACTGCTTCTCGCTAGGACCATATTGTTTCCTCGGAGATACTTTCCTGGGGGCAGGGGATGACACCTCATCCCCATCCTATAGAAAATGGTTGGATAGTGTTTTATGGTTGTTGGGTCGTCTGCCCGTGGGCGGACTGTCATTGTTAGCTTTTAGGCTGGGCGTTATCCTAACGTAGTTAGGCTTGGTCAGGTGGGTTGGTTTTGCCATTTGCCCTCATTGTATGGTCAATATGGTCTTGTCACACTGTGGTCATTCACGTTGACAGATCATCTAGAACTCCACCAGCTATACAGGTCACACCCTCGTTGGAGACTCTAGTTAAAGCAGAAGCGGACTTGGGTGACAGTAATCCTGAAGTCAGCTATCACTGAGTAAGGAACCAAAATATCTTTGTCAACTCTATGTTTCTCTGTCTGTACCCACCTCCAATGGTGGTATTCAGCCATATATATATCTGACCAGGTAAAGTTTCATGAGACAAAATGATATTTTAATGATAAAATAAAGTTTGTTCATACTTACTGGCAGATATATCTATTCATATAGTGCCCATACCACCTCCTCAGGAGACAGTGGCACTGAAAATCTGAATGAAAATGGAATACCAGACACCAGCCTCCCAGCGGCGGGAATGGGCAACAACTACCCTGATCTCACTGCGTGTGCCGAAAGTTTTGAAATTCTGTCGGACTAACAGAGAATACAGCTATATATATATCTGCCAGGTAAGTATGAACAAACTTTATTTTATCATTAAAATATCATTTTTAAATGTTAAAAGCATAAACCTTTATCAACAGTTAGAGTACTTGATGTGTGAACCTGATGTTTTAATACATAATATAGCCTAGCCTAACATTTTGTGCTTCCAGTTAAACAAGCCATGCCACATACACACATTTAGTACTTCTTGTTTGATGCAATTGTCTGAAGTTAGGCAAAAAATTTTCTAAAAATTGCATGGTACACAAGTATATAATGCATTTTTTTTTGTGCTATTTATCTTCTATAGTTTGTTCTGTATTTCGTTTTCCTTACTAGACTTCTTTCCCTGTTTGGGATTTGTGTAAAATTTTGCTTTTCCAGCTAGAGTTGAAGCGTAGTTAGTGATTATAGTAATATTGTAACAATACGTGAACTCCTAGTTAAACATGATGAGGTGCCACATGTAGCAGCTATGATGTGAACAGCTCCTCAGAGCTATGATCACAGTTATGTAAGGGCAAATGGAAGGTTTATTGCAACACTAATAAAAGTTTTTTTAAATTTACATTTCTTTAAGTGAAATTTGACTGTAGAGAGAAAATATGGGAATATGGGTGGTGCTGCAATCTTTCCTGGGATGGCATAGGCATTATGCACATTATTGCCCAATACAGACCACTCCTAGCACATTCCATATTTGGCCTTTAACTGATGCCACCTGTGCCAGGTAGTCCAATCCAGCAGTTCCATTTTGGAGTGAAGGTGCCTGTGTTTGTACACTGGCCCATTTTTGTAGTAACCTTTCATTGTACCAACTTCTTATCAAGCACAGATCCAGCTTTTGGTGGGGGGGACTCTTGTACTGTAGAAGAAGATTGATTATTCATTGTGGTTTGAACCAAGAAGCCTTATATGGCCATTCTTTTTCTCTACCTTCTCATGAATCACTTAGTGACATTCTCCCCCCAGGGAGGAAATCAGAGTATTAGAATGTGAGCCCTCATGCTTCAGATATAGAGGAACCTGAATTGCTTATTGATTTCTGAAGAACCTTAGCAGTTCCTGATTTAGGCATAGTTAAGTTAGATTCTGTTTCTCTTGGAGAAACCTGACCACCTTAAAATACCCCCATGGCATTGTTCCTACAACCTCTATTGGGTCCTCTGTCTTGTATAATTTGTTGAGGCTCTTCTTTCCAAGGAGCTGGCTGTCAAGTCTTCTGAGAAGACAAACTTCTACTACAGAAAGCTAGTCTCCCTCTCTTTTCCCCCCTCCCCTGCCACAGCTCTCCCTGTGTCACCAATTCAGAAGGTTTGCCAATACTGGCCCTCCTTGCTACCAAATTTTGACATGGAGGCTACAGGAGTCAGCCCTTGCCTATTTACTATATACCGTATTTGACGGCGTATAAGACGCACTTTTTTAATAAAAAAATGGCCTAAAAAATCCCCCCGCGTCCTATGTACATAATGTAGGCTCAAAATTTAAAATTTTGGCCGAAATTATACATCAAACGTCACATAGATGTTGTAGCCTAGCCTAACATCTGGTGTTATCCAAATAGCCCATTAAAAACTAAAGTTTATTATAAATTATTTATCATTATCACACTTACCATCACCGCAATTGATTACTGCTAGTATTATAATCCAATATCTCACGTTGTTATTATTCGATATTTTCATTAAAAATGTGTTAATATCATTATCGTTTTCATCTACAGCGGATCGCCGTGATTCCACACATTTTACAGACTTACAGCACGTGTGCTGCACCTGGCTGGTGATTATCTCAAGAGCTTTACAGATAAGAAGGCTTACGTTCAATTGGTAGTTGCAATTCTCTTACATTCTCTTTACGCGATAACTTTTATAATATATAATGGATATATAAAAGCATATTACCATAGGTTAACATCTTTATTAATGTTTTGTTGATTCTGCTGTAAGAAACACTGTTTACAAATGAATGTGTTGCAATCTATTGGTAAACCTATGAGGTAGCTTTCAACAGCAGACGAAACATCTTCGATCGTAGTAAATGGCTGATTGTATAATATATTTTTGATAAAATAAATATGGTAAATAACTTCTTTATTAATGTTTTTATTGTTGATTCTGTTGTAAGAAAACAATATGCATGGATAACCCTAATACTGCTAGTTTTTCACTTTCACCAAAATCATATGAGCATAGGCTAGAAACATTTTTTCCCTCAATGTCCTGCTGAAATTAAGGCCCTATGCTAGACATGCGTCTTATGCTTCATCAAAATCTGTGTACATGACCAGGGATCTAAGTGAAGACTTATGGGACATGATAGTCAATTTCACAAGGCATTTCTCTCTTCTTAATAGTAAGTCTCTGATATAAAAGGCAATGGTTTGTATTCTCTTAGTAACAGATACCAAATTTTCAAATAGTATACAAATTTTCCCTAGATATACAAACTAGGGCATTTTATCCTAATGCCACCTCAATCAACCCTGCATAGTCCCTGTTGCTTGAGAAAAAAATGATGGTTTACAGATAGGTGAGTTGGCTGTACCCTGCCACACACACCTACCTTTCACTAGATAACCACCTTACTACCAAGCTACAGTTTCTGTTTCTAGCTTGTGCTGGGAATTGGAAGACCTCCTTTTGTAGATGAATTAACTGGTGCTCCCACTCAGCAACAAAATATAGTAGACAAATAGAAGGAAATCATTTAGGTTATTCATAGTTTTTAGAATAGTCTCTCCTCTAAATTGAATTGTTGCATGAAGTCCCGAACATTTATGTGTATTGAACATGAAGACTTATTTGTGCTACAAGTGAGAAATTATTTAGTCTGTTTTCCAGCCATGCATTCTCTTTGTATTAGACCATAAAAATTGAATAATTGATTAAATTAAAATGGCAGCAGATTGTAAAAGATTCCTTGGACTGTGTTGAGCTCCTCAGGGACTTAGTTGTCTACAGTAACAGATGTTTTAAATGAAAGAAAAGAAGTTTGAAGAGTACAGCCTTGAGTTTCAAGCAAAGGACATGTGGGATTCACTTATAGGCAAAGAGCCATGTCACAAACAGTTGGTAAGTTTCCAAAACTTGGACTAGTGCAATGTACCTGATATTTTGTACAGTTGATTTTACCAAGCAGGAGGCCCTGAGTATCCAGTAGAAAAAGGATTAAGGCTTTTTAATACTATTATTAAATAATTACAGGGTAACAGTATTATTGTTATTGGATATTTTAACAAGACTCCCTTTGAATTCCAGTCTTTCAGTATTAACATCAAGTTGAAGAAAATAAAACTAGTTTGTTTACAGTGGGATATTTTGGTTGTTTTAAAAAGTTTGTGTTCAATTAGGGGTTTCAGCTCACGTTTAGATATTAAAATTTGTTTTATTTAATTTCTTTGTGTACTGCAAACTGTTTTGATTATATTGCTTTTGCAGTTTGTTACAGGAAAATTTACTAGTCTTGTTTCATCAGGAATCACGTGATAATTGCCAGTGGTTTGCTGCAAAAGCAATTAAGGAAGAGTCAGAGGACTTCCCACAAAGTACACCAACTGTAACTCGGATAATGAATCAAAATGGATACATTTCTGAGATTCAGCCAGGGAAAGGTGTCATTTTATTTGAATTTCATGATAGGGTAAGTAAGTTTTATTGATCTTGTAGCTTAAGTGACTACAAAATTGATTTATTGATCTTGTAGCTTAAGTGACTACAAAATTGATTCCTGACTCGTTGTCAGTAATGAGAGTACTATACAGTCAATTTTTAGTCCTGAATGTATGGTATATACAATGAGGTATTCATCCATACTACCGTATAAGCATTTGATCAAGTTTTTTATTTTTATACCAACAAAGCATTATTTCATAATCTCAATTTGTGATTCAGTTGTCTGGAAAAATGGGTATGAGAAAATTCATATGGAGTACTATGGATGTAATATATTAATAGAGGTTTGAGACATGTGTTTCTTGCCTTAGAATTGTCACATCTTTCTAAATCACAGTTTTTTATTGGAGAAAGGTAATCTATGTGTGTGTGTTAACTGTCATGCAGGTCTGATAGTGGAACACATAGGTACTTGTGGATTGTGAATTTTATCACTGTACTTGCTACAGACATTAGCTGCAAGGCAAGGACATTTGTGAGATTTTAGATAACAACTGTGTATTAAATTTGATGATGTTTTTAAAAGATATAAATTTTTACCATCTTATATGAGCGATTTTTCTAAGATTTTAGTTAGTATTATTAGTTCTTATTTGTGTAAAATTTATTTATTGTATGTATGTAAACATGTAAATGTATTTAATGTGCATGTAAATACTTGTGTGAATGTAAAGTTTTAGACTTCATCCTCTTTCATCTCAGTGTTGAATGACCTTATGGGTCCTTGTGAATGTCCTGTGGCCTAAATCCATAAATTTGAAACATAGTGAGACTGAATTCTTGCAGTACTGTACCAATGTGTTTTTATTTCAGGAAGAAAGGGTTTTCTTCATGCGCTCAAAATATTACCACTTTGGAAAACGTCCCGCTGGGAAGCATAGTTTAAAAGAATTTTTAAGTGAAAATGACCCATTACAGTTTGATGCAGAACAGTGTGAGCCTAATGAAGATAATTTCAAGTGCAACTGGTTTGCTTGTTTAGTGTGGAAGGGAAAAAAACCTCAAGGTAGGTAGCTATAAGGTACTATTTGATTGTATGTATCTGGAATCATAAAAATCCCTGGTGAAATATATAATTTTGTGAAAAACAAAAGTAATTTTTTTTTATAGACAAATTCAGAATCTTCCAGTAGCCTATTTTTTGTCAGCACAAGTCCAGAAATCTTGTCTTCCTTTGCCAGAGATGATGATGATGGTAATTCTTGTGATACAAGGAAGGGTTGAGAATGATCAGCCAGATGACTTACAGTAATTCCAGTTGATTACAACCCTCTCTGACTTTTGTTGTCAGTTGATGAGTTGTGTTGGTCTCGTCCTTCTTGCTCTTGACCAGGTTGTGCATGCAGCTTCTCAATTTTGTTGGATAGCAACGGCGCCTGTGGATCTGGTGCTTACACAAAAATAAGCTATTGGAAGAAATGCATGTTTTTATTGATACACATTCTTCTTCGTGAACTTAATACCAACATTTTATATAAGTAACTTACCAAGTAATTACATAGCTATTGGTTCCCTAACCTACGGCAGCTTAAAAATTCAAAATTCGCGCGGTGGTGCTATTATCATTAGTGTGTAGGTGACAGGGTCCCTCCCGCCATCCGGGACTCGAGGAAAAAACCCAGTGGAGAGCTCAATTTGTTTTTTGCTGGCTTCTGGTTAACATCGGAAGTTTTCATGCAGCTGCTTCTTCGCTTTCGGCTTTTCTTTGCACAAATTTGGTGAAGTATTCAGAATTTTTTGCTTTGTGGCTGGCTACCGTTGTCGAATTGTTGTTCGAGGTATTATTTAGTTAATGATGTCGGATTCCAGTTCATCTAGTATTTGCTTTTGTTCTGAGGGTTGTAGAACTAGGCTAACTAAACTTTCTTACGATTCTCATACAAAATGCACTAAATGTAGGGGGCAAGAATATAGTAAGGATTGGGACGATAAGAATGGAAAACCTTGAAATCTCATCTAGAGTAATTAGAAAGAGATAAGAAGAGGAAAGCAGCCATTAGGGCTGAAAGTAGGGCCAATGTAGATTCCATTCCTTTGGAAAATGTAGGGTATGAAAGAACTACCACTCCTACAATTCCTCCTCCTCCTCCTATCTTAAGTCCAGGTTTCCATGATTCTGCTTTTAGTGCCATTGCCAGCCTTGAATCTAGATTCGATCAGAAATTTAGTGTATTATCTAGTACTATTATCGAAATGGGATCAGCTATTAAATCTCTAATGGAAAAAAAATGTAAGTATTGACAGTGCAGTGAGAGAGCTGTGTATATTGAGGAGGTGGCTGTCTGTCCCACCATTGCTCCTAGATGAAGGTCACTGTTCCGCTCCCCCGCACCGGGGAGAAGACATACGGGAAGTCCAAGGGAGGCTGGTGGGGTTTGCCCACAGGTAGTTGCCCCCTCTGTCGAGCCTGTCGTGTGCTCCCAGGCTTCAACTAAACGCTATTGGAAAGGCATTCCTGTGCATCAACTTTCTTCTGACTATGAATCTTCCAGTCCGCACAAGAAGCTCCCATATCACTACTCTACTTCTTCACGCCCGCTCAAGAGACGAGCGAATATTAGTGACTCTTCTCCCCTCGCTGTTGAGAGGTACAGGGAGACTAGCCCACAACCTTCCTGCAGTTTTCAAGTCCAGCCTGATTCTCCTGCTCATCGTCGTCATTTCTTCAGAGACAGTCCTGAGCGCTATAAGCGTTCTAAGCACCTGACTTCTTCCGAGTGCCAAGCACCCACTGACTCGCGCCAGACTTCCGCTGATGAGCGCCTGGCGCCAGAATACCACCTCCTCGTGCCAGAATACCGCTGATGAGCACTCAGCTCCCGCCTTCTCGCGCCAGAATACCACTGATGAGCATGCACCTTCTTCATTCATCTTCTCATTGGTCCAGGAAGGTGCTGAGTCCCTCAGAAGTGCCAGTTGACCGAGCTTATGGGTTTTATTGAAGAAATCCTCTTCTACTCTTGGGAGGAAGAAGAGATTATTCAGGATACTTGCCCCCTCTTCTGCTTACTCTCTCTTCTGCGTTTCCTCCTAGATAAATTTCCTGATTTCTTAGTGCCTGTCGCCTACTTCTCCAACTTCTCCCTTCCTCATGGCATTTGTCAAAATTGCAGGTTATAAAGCTAGTTCTTTCTCCTCCCTGAAGAAGGCTTTGAAAGAAGTTCATGCCTGGCTGTGCTAAGAGAGAACAGGGCAAAGCGACATTTGCTTTTCCTCCCAGCAAATTATTGAAGATAAGGTACTCTTACTATGCCACTGGGGAAGCTCCTTCCTTGGGAGTTCTTGCCTCCTCCCAAGGGGACTTCTCTGGTCTGGTGGATTCATCTCGTAGAACGGCCATTTTGTCAGCCAAGATAATGTTTTCCTCAGCTGAACTGAATCACCTTATCAAGCGAGGAAGATTGAAGACTGTCCTGATCTAGCTGAAGATTTTGCCTCCGATTGGCTAGGAGTTCTTTCATGCTCAGACAGAGCAATTAGAGATGGCACTTTAGAACTCGCCTCCCTATTTTCTATGGGAGTCCTTAAGAAGAGGGAGCTCTGGTGTTCATTCACCTCGAAAGGAGTCTCGCTGACTCAGAAGTCAGCTCTACTTTTCGCTCCTTTAGACAAGTCTCGCCTCTTTCCTCAAAACACAGTGAAGGAGATTCTTTCGGACTTGCAGAGTAAGTCCGCCACTGACTTGTTGGCACCGTTTACTAGACATCCGAAGGAGCCTGTGCCTTTCACATCAAGATCATTCTCCCCTCTTCAGTCTCAACCCTTTCGTGGAGGGAGAGCTAAGACCCAGCCGCGACCTAGATCAAACTTGCGACCTCCTACGTAGTCCATTAAGAGGTCTTCCTTCAAATCCAACCCCAAGAAGTGAGAAGTTAGTCCTCTGTGCCCAGGTATGAGCCAGACTTCTATTTTATTGGAAAGAATAGGAGAGCAGATGAGCAGACCCCTGGGTGATCAAGGTTCTCAAGGAGGGCTACTCCATTCCTTTCGTAAAGACCCCTCCTTTAGTTACATCTCCAATCAACTTCACAGCATATTCAAAAGTTTCCATGAAGCTTTTGGCTCTCTCAAGAAGTCAAATCCCTTCTTTCCAAAGGAGCAGTGGAAGAAGTGCTAGATCCCCCACTCAGAGGGTTTCTACAACCACCTTTTCGTGGTTCCGAAGGCCTCAGGGGCCTGGATGTCAGCGCCTTGAATGTGTTTTTACCGAAGACGAAGTTTCATATGGAGACCGTTTCGCTCAGTCATGTCCTCAGTACAACAGGGGGACTGGATGGCCACCCTGGATATGCAGGATGGGTATTTTCACGTCCCTGTTCATCCAGACTCACAAAAATTTCTACGCTTCGTTCTTCAGGACAGGATACTACAGTTCCGAGCCCTATGCTTTGGCTTATCGATGGCTCCTCAAGTTTTCACACAAATCCTTGCTCCTCTGAGGAATTGGCTTCATCTTCTGGGAATCAGCATCAACTTATATGTAGACGATTGGCTTCTCTGCTCCTCGGAGGAGGAAAAGTGTGTGGAGGACTTGAGAAGAACTCTTCGCCTGACACAGGAGTTAGGCATTCTCATAAACAAAAAGAAATCCCTTCCAACACTGACTCAGGAGATTCTGTATTTAGGGATGAGATGATACTGAACTCTAAGACTTTTTGGGCTTTTCTGGTGCCCAAAAGGGTTGAGAACTGCCTTCAAACTGTCAGTAAGTTCATTGCTCTTCTTTCCTGCTCGGCAGACCTTTATCTGTGGCTGGCATGGTGCTGGGAGAGGAAGCATAGGGAATCTCTGTTCCTTTGCTATCCACTCCCCTTGACTTAAGGTTTTGAGTTGATGGGAAGCCTGGGGGTACACTGTACCTGGGGTACCCACCAGTTCGTATTTTATTATTGATAATGGTTGGGTTTTGGTTTTATTCAGTGGTGTAGGTGATAGTGATGTCATTTTGTATTCTGGTCTTCGCCCAGGGCAAGGGCATCTTTTAAAACTTTGTCAGCTTACAGTGTACTTCCTCGGCTGCAAAGTTCCCACTAATATAGTGGCGACCCTTGTCTGTACTGCCACGTCCACTACAAGTTGAGAGAAGTGCCGACCAGAGGCACTATCTACCTGCAGCAGCTCTCTCAACAGGTAAGGAAACAACAAACATTTATTCAACGTTAGCAGCCTTTCAATTTCAAATTCATTACTTACTTAATTCTTTGGAGTAGAATATGTTCATGCTCTTTCCCCTAACAATGTGGAATCAGCTATGTAATTACTTGGTAAGTTACTTATATAAAAATGAAATTTTTATGATTAAATAAAGTTTTATATATACTTACCAAGTAATTGCATGATTGGAGCCCACCCTCCTCCCCTTGCATGGACAGTAGAGCATAAAATGAACTGAGCTCTCCGCTGGGTTGTTTCCTCGAGTCCCGGATGGTGGGCGGGACCTTGTCACCTATACACTAATGATAACAGCGCCACCGCGCGAATTTTGAATTTTTAAGCTGCCATAGGTTAGGGAACCAATAGGTATGTAATTACTTGGTAAGTACATATAAAACTATTTTATCATAAAAATATCATTTTTGTAAAGAATCATTCCCAGTCTTCACCAGTAGAGATTGACATGTTTACGACTTCTACTTTTTGGACTCGACTTGGGGTATTGACTATGACATGCCTCTCGCACCTAATGCCGACATTCCTGTGAACAGTTCTGCTAATTTCCACTCATTCAACTCTTCTGGGATGCTTTGTCTCAGTAGAGGTCATAATTATGCTGGCTAATGTAACCCTCATTTAAGAGTGGCTCATCATCTTGGTCTTCAAGAAAAAAAACTCCATGTGACTATCATTTCTGTTAGGGTTGGAGAAATTTCCACCTCTGCATTTGGGGTCCAAAAGTTTCCCCAGACCGTGGCAAAGGGTTGCATTTGCAAGTCAACGAGTAATGGCACCTCAATCCATTTTGCCAAGTAACCTCCTTTAGTTATTGAAGCTTTAGTGAGAGATTCATTGTCTTCTTTTCTGATACATTCGGTTGTTCTCTCCCCTACAGAAACTATGGTTTTGAAAACAGTTTATACTTTTAATTTGTCATTTATGATGAAAACAGAACACGAGTTAAGTGAATGAGAATTTTAATTGCATTTTCAGTTATTTAATCATAAATACATGAAAATTAGTTGCATGAAATTTGAACCAAAATGTGTGACAGGCATCCTAGGACTCTGATGGTGGTAAAATCTGTTTTGGTTCCCTATCTTGGAGAAATTTTACGTGGAATCGAACTTCCCAAGTGCCATATCGAAAGCCTATAGTTTTCTGAAAGTGAATGCTTTCTGCCAAAAACCAGAAAGCCAATAATTGTACAAACAAGCCTGTGACTAGCAACAGAAGGAACCAGTAAGTATCTAATAATGGCAACAAGTCAATTACAGGACTGGTAAAAGAGTAACACCATAAAAATTACAAAAAATTTACGTTAAACTTCCATAAAAAAATTTACCATTGTCATAATGACACTTTGGCTTAGTTGGCTCTGAACAATCATAACTACATTAATTATTGGAAACTGAAGGTAAGTGTGTTTAATAAGGCACTGTTGAGCCTGGACATCATTGTGGCAATAAGAAGTCACTATGGTCGACCCCCGGTATTCGCGAGGGATGCAAATCACTACCCCTCGTGAATAGCTAAAATCCATGAATACTTAAAACCCCTCTAAAAATGCTTTTATCTGCTTATTTTGATAGTTCAAAACACCAAACACCCCCAAAAAATGCTTATACTTGAATATTTTAATAATTTTATCACAAAAATTGCATTTACTCATGAAAATGATATGAAAATACAGTGATTTGTGAATATTTCTCTATGAAAAATACTGCGAATAGGCAAATTTTCTGTGAATAATGTGTATATACAATTCCACAGAGGAGTCCATGAATAGGTGAAGCCATGAATCCAGAACTGTGAATAAGAGGGGGTCCACTGTACACTGCAAAATCACAACCTATATTACCACAAACATTAAGGGGACTTACTAGACTAATGCACTGTTGTCCGTTAGGAATTTCTGAAGAACATGCTCTTAAAAGGCTTGTCGGAGCATGGGGATGAACTGCCAGCTTGTGGATTGGAGTGTTGACAGATGATGGAGAGCAGCATGGCTAAAACAAATGACCATACTACATATACAGAGAGTCTGAAGGAAAATCCACTTCTAAGCAGGAGAAATAACTGCTATAACTGTGATACCTGAGATAAGCAGGATAACTGGTATAACCCTGTTGTAACTGGGATAACTCCTGGTAAAACTGCTTAATATTTCTTCAGACGATGCAAAGTGTAATTTGTTTCCTCTGCCCAATGTCAAGGAAGCAGAAGTAAAGGCTGCAAAAAAAAAAATACAGAAGCAAACAAAGCCATCTATTGTCAAGAGTATAACTGCTCAGAAGGAGCAGAGCCATATGTTGTGCCATTTCATAAGTGTACCTTATATTTTTTTAATGTAGGTGTTTTAGTGCTGGATGATGTAAATTTAACCCTTAAACGCCTACTGGACGTATCATCGTTGACTAAAATTGTCTGTTGGGTGCCAAGTGGAGCGTGCGTCGTCGACTACAAAATTTCAACCTTCCAGTCAACTGACTCGACCGAAATGGTCCCGAAAAATGCAATTGTAGCTAAAACTCTTACATTCTAGTAATATTCAATCATGTACCTTCATTTTACAACAAATTGAAGTCTCTAGCACAATATCTTCGATTTATGGTGAATTTTTAAAAAACTTTCCTTACGCCCATATGATAACTCGGCCGAAATTTCAGGAATTCTTTCGTCATTTTAGTCGTAATTTTGCACTGTTTTATATTAGCCATTACAAAGTTTATATATGAAAATGTGTGCAATTTCATGTAAAATGCAATAAATACAACCCATGGTTGTAGCTTTATCAGTTTGAAATATTTTCATATAAACCACAATAACTGTCAAAATTTCAACCTTTGGTCAACTTTTGACTCGACCGAGAATGGTAAAAAATGCAATTGTAAGCTAAAACTCTTACATTCTAGTAATATTCAATCATTTACCTTCATTTTACAACAAATTGAAGTCTCTAGCACAATATTTCGATTTATGTGAATTTTGAAAAAAACTTTTCCTTACATCCGTGCCAGAAATTCTTTAAATCCGCGTTGTCATAATGTTTGCCCGTTTTATATTACTCGTTACATAAAGTTTTATATATGGAAATGTAGTTGTTTCATGTAGAATACAACAGAAAATAACTCATGGTTGTAGCTTTTATCAGTTTTGAAATATTTTCATATAAGCCACGATAACTGCCAAAATTTAAAAACCGGTCAGCACAACTCTTGAAATGATAAAAAACGCAATTATAAGCTAAAACTCTTACATTCTAGTAATATTCAATCATGTACCTTCATTTTACAACAAACTGGAAGTCCTCTAGCACAATATTTCCTGATTTATGGTGAATTTCTGAAACAAAACTTTTTCCTTATGTCTCGTCGTGATTTCGACTAACATCTCAAAATTCTTTACGTCACATTGTCATGTAATGTTTGCATCGTTTTACATTAGTCGTTACATAAACTTTTATATATGAAAATGTGTGCAATTTCATGTAGAATACAACAGAAAATAGCTCATGGTTGTGGCTTTTATCAGTTTGAAATATTTTCACATAAATCACGATAGCTGCCAAAATTTCAACCTTCGGTCAACTTTAACTCGACCGAAATGGTCGAAAAAACGCAATTGTAAGCTAAAACTCTTACATTCTAGTAATATTCAATCATTTACCTACATTTTGCAATAAATTGGAAGTCTCTAGCACAATATTTCGATTTATGGTGAATTTTTAAAGAAAAAAACATTTTCCTTACGTCTCTGTGGTAACTCTGCCGAACATCTCAGAAATTCTTTCGTCACGTTGTCGTAATGTTTGCACCATTTTATATTAGTCATTACACAAACTTTTATATATGAAAATGTGCATAATTTCATGTACAATACAACAGAAAAAAAGTCATGGTTGTAGCTTTTATCAGTTTTGAAATATTTTCATATAAATCACGATAAATAGAAAAAATTCGACTTTCGGTCCTTTAACTCGACCAGAAATGGTAAAGAAACTACAGTGTAAGCTAAAACACTTAAAGTCTAGTAATATTCAATCAATTAAGCTTCATTTTTTCAACAAGCAGGAAGTCTCTAGTACAATATTTCGATTTATGGTGAATTTTTGAAAAAAAACATTTTAAATCCGTCAAATGCGTTAAATTCATGCATCATTTTGTGATATGTAACTCTGTGTTGCTTTGATTGTTTTACAATTTATTATATACCAAAATCATCGCAATGTAATTATACAATGCAAAGAAAAAAATAGCCGTTAGCTTTGCCCGTTTTGCTCCTGTGTGATTTGTATAAAATTATATATGAAAAATATTTTTTTGCGTGTCACTGTTTCGTGACTATGTAATGTGTCTTTTTCATTTCAAGTGATTCATACTAAACTGAGCAATGAAAAGACCAAAAATGAACTCACCAATCTTAAAAACTAAAGCTGATGCTGTGGGTGGGAGATTTTTGAAAAAACTTTCCGGCAGTGCTAACTCATTGCGGCATACGGAGATTTTTATAAATAGAGGCTCCAGCGTTTAAGAAAGTTAAGTTGGGAAAAAATAAGTATTAAAATTTACCTAAAATTGAAGCACAAAACTATCAAAAGAGGCTGTATTCTGGAGGAATTTCTTTGCATATGGAGAGAAGTATTTAAGGAGGATATTGGTGATTGCCAGCTGACAGGAGTGTTCAGTAATTCTAGGTTATAAAATAATCTCTTATCAAAATTAACAAAATTAGTGTACATTACATATACAGTATACTGCATATCCATATACTTTAGCATTATTGAATAATAGTAGATACCTTAAGTTACAACATTTGTGATCTACAACATTGTTCCCAGTCCCTAACCTTGTAAATTAGAGGATACCTGTATTGGGACTGCATGTATAATAATGAATCTTATAGCATAACTCAATGCATTACTGGATATGCAAGAAGTAATGTTAATGTGTAACTTTATCATTCTTTCACAGTTACACCTACATGGACTCCAGCTTCGGGTACAGATGATGTAACTGCTGATGACAGTGCTAGTAATGTCAGTGGTGTTGGAAGAGATTTCTCTGGCGAGGAATTCCCTTCTCTTGGGCTTCCGCGTTCTGTGACCGACAAGCAAGGTTATAAGGTAAAAGGCATTTCTTATTTAAGTGAATTAGCATAAGGAAAGTATAGTTATTCTGAAGTACAGTGCTTTAAATTTTTTTCACCATTAAAATCCTATATGAACAGAATATGTTCATAAATATGAATCTTTTGTAATGTTTATAGGTTTGACTGTTGGTTGATGGATTTCTCTGAAATTAATAAGTGATTCAGTCTAGGGCTTTACCTGTCAGCATTCCAGACCTGTCAGAATTAAAATCATCACCCGGAGTCAAAAGATTTTGCTGATTCATCGTGATAGTTATTTTTTATAATGCTTGGAAATTTTGTTTGCTAGTGTGGATAGACATAAAAAAAAAAGGTAGTGTCTGTAATGTTAACAACAAAGTTTATATAAACAGTTTGGTTTAATTTTTGCTTTTTAACCTTAAAGATTTAAAGGGAGCACAGATGCCATAAGGCCCCATTATATCTTACGATTGAAGGGATTTGCTTTAGATTTTTATGTTATAATTTTATTCAATACTTATAAATAGGCTTAAGAAATAAGGTAATATTCAAAGGTTATGATTTGTATTTATGAATTTACAGTAGGAAAAATGTAGCCCAGACAGTTTTTCCTAAGTATATTACATAAGCTGAAGGTTTTATTGAATTTCAATCACTCATCTCGGAGATATAAATTTTTCTTCATCAAAATATGTTTTAACAAAAACACCCTTTCTGGTTTGTGAAACAATTAGGTATACATACTGTTCGTCCTGCAAGGAGGATGAGTGTCTTAATCATTGCAGAGGCTCACTAGCTCTTTGCTCCTTTTCGTGGGAGCTATGGTGGCTGCTCAGCAGGTTGTGTAATCTCCAAGTTCCTTTCAAACAAAAATGATCTCAGCTAAGGTGCTCAGAGGGCTTGAGGCTGAAGATTAGTAGTATCTCTCTTTCCCTTTTGCTTTTCTTCCTTCTTCTGCAAGGCTGCAATTAGGCTAAGTGCATGCTGGATGGGCCATGATGCAAGTAGACTTCACAATCAAGCTTCCCATCTTAAGAGCTTGCATTCTTAAGGTGTGACTCTCTTTACTCTCCCTTTTACCAAGGGGACCCAGTAAAGCTATTATCTAAACCAATCAGTTATACTTGACCAAGATGGTAGCTACCTTCTGACTTTTTTTATTCAGACAGCAGATGGTTCTCCAAAGTTTCCTAGAGTGAGAGTACAGGGACATCTTACAGGGGCATCTTACTCTGGGTCAGGGCCCTATCAGTCTCACATTCCAAGGCCATGTTCTTATTATAGTGACTGGAAACATGGCATATCTGGCTTTCTATAGGTTAGTGAAGAACCCCCACTCAGGCTGCTTAACACCAATTAACCACTGTTTTACCAAGCTTAAACAGTTCCTAACTTTCCCGATGAAGACCCCTATATACATAACAGGCTGTGGTCTACATACCAAGGAAAAATAGAAATTACTTTTAAAATCTGATGTATTGTATGATTCCAAAAATAATTTATTTTTTATTCCAGGCATTTGAAGTCAACAATGCTGTGAAGTCAGCTAAAGGCAATGTCTTAAGTTTATTTAATGAAGAGTGTGGGATTGCTCTTTGGATGGTTCGGAGAAATACCTGGGAGACTGTGTTCTTTCATCGCAAAAATTCATACTTAGACAACGTTTCCCTCAGTAATTTTGATCTTCGAGAGTCTTATTCAGAAGGTAAGAGTTTTGCATCAAAACTTACTGATATCCGAAGATTTCTAAAGCTCTTGTGCTTGACAACATTGATTTATCAATTCATGATAGTAAATGTTAATTCAAGTGATAAACAGGATTTATCAGTTCATGATGGTAAATATTAATTCTGTTGATAAACAGGACACAACCTAACCCAAAACTGTTCACATTGTAATATGAATTTTAGTAAATGCTTTATGGAGTGTCTAGTATTAATATAAATATATAAGATAGTTTAATCAGACCAACCACTGATAGTAATAACAGAAAAACTTGTATATGTATATGGAACAATTTTTGTCATCTATTCTCAATTGGAAATCAGGAGTTCTGGTTTCAGCACTGCCATTTTGTTAAAGAAAGAAAATGAGAGATCTGTTAAGTTTAAACCATAAATAGTGGAGAAAGCGTACTCAGCACAAGCGCATACAGTAAATCCCCCGTGGATTTCTCTGTGGAACATATATACATATTATTTGCAGAAAATTCTCCCATTTGTGGTATTTTTCACTGAGATATATTCACTAATTACTGTATTTTCATATAATTTTCATGACTAAATGCACTTTTTGTGATGAAACTGTTAAAATACTCAGATACCCAGGTAGTGCTCGAGTTACAATAATTTGCCTTACAATAATTCGATTTTGCACTGAGGTAAGCAGTTAATACCAATACGATAATATTTATAAAATATTTTTAAATTTTGTGCGGGCGCAGGCAGCAGCATACAATCAGGCAGCAAGAGAGACCAAATTACAATAGACTAACTTCTTTTCCTCCATCTCTTTATCCCATCTTCTAGTTAAAAAAGTAAAAGAGAATGATAAAAGTATTGTTAGTAATGTTATACTCTTGCTTAAATGCATACAGCCATAAGCAACCGAACGAGAAGCTGTTGTTTTGCTTATAACCAAATCGGATAACAACAGCCGTTTTGCTTGTATTTCAACCATCGTACGGTAGTAATCAATTACAGTACCATAGTTATGTTACAAATGATGTTAAGTAGAATAGGACCGATATATTTGTACATTATACCCTTATTCACTATGGATAAAAGATCGACAAGGAAATATACTGCTAAATTTAAGCTATAAGTTGTAGCTGAAGCTGAGAAAACAATGTTCAAGCTGCTAATGACTATAAATTATCATGCATCGGCAACATGGATGAAACCCGACCATAATTAAAATTGGAGAGAAAGTATTTTAATCAAAACGACTGAGCATGAAAGAACACATTACTGCTGTTTTTACACCGATAAATGATAAATATGTAAAGCTGGTATTATGATGAAATCAAGTGAAAATAGTGAATGGAATCATGATTTTTTTTACACAAAACAAACATGCCCCCAAACGGCCAACGTCTTCTGTTAATGGAAAAAATAGCTAAATTAATTTCACAACGAGACATATTTAAGTTATATTTCAACTTAAAAACACTTCATATAACAAAAAATAACCTTGCCCCATATAAATAAAGTATCTAGAGGTTCATTTACTTTAACTAGAAGCAAGAAAAGCGCTCTGAACCGAGTTAAATACGGCGAAATAAACTTACTGCGCAATCAGTTTCCAAACCAAAACATTGATCGCTATGATCGCAATTTATAATACAAAAGCAATATAAGAATATATACTGTACAGTATTATTGGATACAGTGAAGTAAAGCATAACATTTTAAGATTCATAGAAAAGATGCATATTCGTTATGTTGATGTTTGTATAATTCGATAGTGTATATGAATATAGAGTAGAGTATAAAGTAGGCTAGGCTACTGTATATGTATACGATATACCATAGTGAAGGCTAAGTTAATTCTTGTGTGTTATTCAATTTCTCTTTGTATTGAATTATCATAAGTCACTCTGCATGAACCTCCAGAATTAGCTGATATTAATAATTGCTATATTGTGTATGTATAGCGTATACTTTATAGTGTAGGCTAGGCTACCATGTATGTACAGTATATGGTTAGGTTCCAAAAAACCCATCATTTGTTGGAAAATCATATCTCGAATATAGGTTAGCCTGCACTAGTGTATTCAGTACATATATTGGAACCTAACCCCATTGTAAGTAGGATAATACCTGTATAAGCATTTTTAGAGTTTTTTTTTGTTTGAACTATCAAAATAGGAGGTTCTAAGTGTTTTTAGAAAGGTTTTAAGTATTCGCAGATTTTAGGTATTTGCGGGGGGTTATGGTACGCATCCCTCCCGAGTACGGGGGGGTTTACTGTATATTCATGCATAAATATATAGGTCTTTTTTTTTGATAATGATAAGTACGGAAAAAATTGGTGTCTTTTAGGTTGGGGTCGTATAATTAATTAAACCATTATCATCACACACTTTTACACCAGTTTTTCTAATTATGTGCAGCAATCTACTCCTAATGTCTCGCCTTGCAAGAGGCCTGCTGGCTCCCAGTTTAAACAAATAGTATAAGCCTACCCGTTAAAATTTTAAGGAATTAAAACTTTTCTCTGGGTCTTACAACTAAGGACAGTGCTTAGCTTGATTGTTGTACTGTAATGATGCTCGAAAAATTTGTAATCAGACACAATATCTGGAGCACAACCTGGGGAAAAGTTAACTTTTGGACAGACCAAAGTGTAATGAGGAAGGTGGCCGACATATGTTGTTGTCACACCTGTGCAAATGGGACATAGAGAGAGCCAAGGCAGTCATTGTAGGACAGGAGATGACCTGTTCTGAGTCCTTTATATTCTACCACTGTGCTGACAAGCATTATTCTGGCCAAGACCAATTATAAGAGAATTCTTTGTAATTGGTTGGTCTGTCTTATGGAGGTCTGGGGGGACCATGAGAGTCTAGCTCCTTTGAGAATGAGCAGCGGCTACCAAAAATTGGTTTTTCTTATGCCAAAACCTGTTTTATTAAGTTTCCAAATACAATATTCTAGCAAACACATGGATAACTGGCCCTCATGCTGCATGTAAATCCAGATGGTTCTTTTACCTTTGCATTTTCCACCTTCCCAAGTGCCCTGTTAACCTCTTATATTTTGTATTGGCTCTTCTGTTATGCCTCCATTGTTCCAGTGCTTCTTTATTTTCCACTTATCTCCATTTTAATTTTTTATACAGTACTTGCCCCTTTAACATCTGTGTTTAGCCACTGTACCATTCTGAATATTTTCTCTTTTTCTAACATCTTTGCTCAGCTACTACTACTATCCTGACTATTTTCTCTTTTTCCCTCCCATCTTTGCTTCTTTGCCCTTGCTGTCTGCATTGCAGTGTCCCTCTTGTCCATGTACAGCATGGAACTTTCTCAGTTTGAATGTATGTATAAAGTAAGGCGCGCTAAATGGCAAAGGTGTAAAATGCAAAACAAAGATAAAATTTTGTGGATGTATATATAATAGAGAGAAAGAGAATTTTGAAAGTATTGTTACTCAAGTTTGACTGTATGTAATCATATTGCATAATTGTTGTTTTTTTAGTGATTATTTGAGGGTGCCTTGTACATTTTGTACAATACTGTACATACGATTGGGTAATATAACTGTATACCTGTATGTACTAACACATAAGAAAATGGGATCCATAGAAAATTTAAGGGAGTGTGGTGAACATGATATGTGCTAGCATCGAACTTGTGTGTGTATTGCCATCAAAATTAATGCTGATCTGGGCATTGTGTTTTCATTTTCTTGTTACAATTGTACAAATGCAGCATGCATTATACAGTGTCATAGTTTACATAAATACATTACCATTGGATATCTTGCTTGTGATGATATAGTTATTTGATCATGAAAGATATTTTTTGTAGGTGAGGCTACTGTAACAGAGTTCTTGAATGACATTGTACTTGCTGGAGTGTCATATGTTTTGGTGGTTGTGTGTAATATGTACCATTATAAAAAAGACAAGAATAATTATTCTTATTTCTTTGGATTCTGTGGCAGTATTAGTTTTAAGTTAGTGTATATTTGTGTATTTTCATAGGATACCCAGTGATATGATAAGATTTCTGGATAGCATAAAGGTAGCATAGCCTAGTTACCACTCCTTTTTCTACATTTGATATATTTGTGTGAATGATCGAGGGGTAGGCTATCTGTATACATTTTTTGTCCTCTTCCTGCATATCTTCTGCCAGAGTTTAATGGCTCTTCATCTCCTTGTCACTACCATGTCTCTCTTCTCCATAACCCATCACTAATGTCACTGCATACTGCTGCTGCCTTGTGTATACCTTCACAGCAGTTTCCGCAAACTACTCTTTGAGGCTATATTTACTGACACTTTATCCTGGTACCTTTTTTGACCTAAGGTGAAAAATTAAATGGGGTAATATTTTACACAAATGAATATAGCTGTATTCCTTTCCTTGAAAACAGTATACAGTAGATACAGTTGAAAGACTGCTAATGGTTATTCCCCTCCTCAGCTTGAAGAGATCGTTATAGAGAATAAATTAACAAACACAAACAAGCACCAAAGTACTATATATGATTATAGTTGTTGTGGCAGTTGATCTCAGAAATTTAATATAACTGGCTCTATTTTGAGTATCATAATTTTGCTTGATTGTTTAATTTACCTATTTTGTAAGTGGGACTTAATGTATATTGATATCCTTTGATAAGTGTAGTTTATGATGTAATTTATGATTTTTCTTCTTTCCCTAATACTTTTTGCACTTCTTTCCCCCAGTTACTTGTAGAGGTAGGCACTGGATAAATATAGAATACAGTACTGTATTTGCATATATTTTCTTTTTCAGGCCTCATTTGTATTGTTAAACTGAATACATTATATTTTCCAGGTACAGCTCTAGATCTACAAGCAGTTCCAGCAATTCCAGAGTTCCCATGTCGCTGGATAGCACGAAAGGCTGTGGCCAAATGTTGATTGAAGTGAAAGTTATTAATTTAAGGTAATTCGAGGGAAATATTACAACAGATCATTATTTCTCAGGTTCTGTTCTTGCACTGAACTTGTAAAATCTCAGGGTTCTCCTTATTTAATGTTTACCTGTCCACAGTATAACTTCCAATAATGCCCTCAGGGTTTTGGTATGCTTGATAATAGTAAATGATATATGCCAAAACAGATTTCTTACATTAGCCTAGGGTAATATCCTTCTTCAATAAATAATGGGTACTGTATTACACTTTATACAGTTTTGAATGTCAGTAATATGGACAGTCTTAACTTGAACAAATTTTTGTTCTTCAACTTGATATTGAGGATGAATTGAGCGAATTAATAGTCTTGAGGGCGATTCACTTTTGTTGGAAATCAGGCTTAGTAATATGAGCTAGTGAATTGGACAAATTAGATCTAAGCACCAGAGAGAGAGACAGCAAACTATTTACTTCTGTATTGCAAAGTAGTTTAATGAGACCACAGTCACATTTCAGGAGGATTGCTGTAAAATGAGAACTGGTTATTGGAGCAAGGTAAAGCTGATGTAGCTGAAGAGCTAGGTGGGAAGAGATGGCAGTGGCTAAAAAGTAATAAGCTAAAAGCAATGAGTTGGGAGAGGTAGGGATGCCAAAGAGTTGCAGCTATTCTACAGTGCAAATAAGCAGTCGCTACTTAAAAGGTAACAAACACCTTGAAGGCCAGCATTAAGTACTGGTTGTTTAAAAACACCAATAAAGACAAAGGATTTGTCTTTATTAATAATAAAGTTTAGATTTTATTAATAATAAGCTGAGATTTTATCAAGTTACAGCTCTATAAGAATTTTATAAATGGGTTAATTGAAAATGATGGAAGTACTGATAAAATGAAATGGTGTACAAAAGTAGACTTTTGTCATTTATAATTTGGACATTCACACCAAAAAAACCTTTTAATTGTCCATTAATGTAACTTGACATTCAGTATGTTTAGGGATTTAACCATAAGGGCTTTTCATAAATTATCAGTGGGTCAATTGAGTAATCAGTTCTTAAGAGAGGACAGGTTCCTTGCGTGTCATTTTTTGTGATTTGAGGAATTCTATATTCATCTGGCTTGATGTTTTAATTGTTTCAGTTAAGTTTGTTATTCTATTTACAGTATTTTGCCACTTGATTATAATGAGTTTTATGGATGTTATCTAATCATTTATTTGGAATATCTACATGTAAGCTTGACATAATAGTTGCAGCTTTGGTTGCTTTATCGTCTTCCTCATGGGCAGGAATCCAACATACTTCTACATTTTTACACTTCATAAAATTGAGGTGAAAATTTAATTTCTTGTGTAAGGGTAGCTTTTTGGATTATAGCTTTCAAGGGCTTCGAAAACAGTTCTAAGTTGCTGACAATTAGCAATTTCTGTGATGGCATAACTATAATAATTTTAATGGCTGATCTTGTTGCATATAATTCTGATGTTAAAAAAAGCATCGTTAGTCAAGGAAATTTGGTATTTTTGGGGGGGCAGTATGGCTGCAAATCCCATACCTGAAGCAGATTTGGACCCAAGTTTGTATATTGCATGTTATGAACCTTTACATCTTATATGTTTTTAATGATGTCCTAGGGTATAATACAGGTTTTAGATGAATATTTTAAGATGTGTTCAAGTTTGTACTTTAAACATAATCCAGAGATGAGGCAGTTCTATTATAGAAGAATATTTTATATTTGCTGACTCTGGCAGTCTGTTGGCTGTAACTGAGGAGTGATTTATTCTCTAACTGAGGAGTGATTATTTATAAATATATCTCTTTGATCAAAAAGCTTTTTGTTAGTGAACTATTTGCCTGTATTTTTACTGAACTATATTTTATCATTAAGCCATAATGAAGAATTTGAGCTGGTTTACCGGGAGTCAACTTGGATCGAAGAGTTTGGAGAAGTTTAAAAGCTCTAGTGTGCTAAGCCCTCATTTTGAACTTGATATAGACTTTTTGAATTTGTACCCGAGGCTGAACTGCACAAGATAATGTCTGTATCAAATTAAATGCATTTGTCTTTTACATAAGCTATATAGGCTTTTCAGTTTAGGTGTGCGTCAAAGGTTAAACCCAAGAACTTTGCTGTTTGATATATGATGATCTTTAATCTTCAAATCAGTCTCATAATTTTTTCCACTTCACATAAAATATTAACTACTGTGGTCTTTTCTATGGAGAGCTGCCTTGTCTATTTTTACCATATCATTATTAATGACACCCTTGGGTTGTCTTGCATTTGATGCTGTGCAGCACATAGCAAAATAGTCCAAGTAAATATTATTTTTGATTCTGAATGTTAGTCAGCTATTGATGCCATTTATTGCTAGTGCAAATAGTAAGCTGCTAAGAACACTTCCCCGAGGAACTCTGTTTTCAGGTGGGAAAGTTGTTGAATGAATATTATTATTTTGTAAGGTATGGTCTGCTGGAAAGTTTTCTGTGAAAATTGCCAAGTGGCTGTGCATATTCTTTTTGCATAATGTTTCTAATATTGAGTTTGTCCATGTGGTATCAAGAGCTTTTTGTTTATGAAAGAAACTAGCCATTATTTGCTGGCCTTCAGATACTCAACAGATGCAACAGTGAATCTATAATAGATTGTATTGTTCTGTGATCCAAACTGGGTAAGTTTCAGTATTTTATATATATGCCATACGAGTCATGCATTACCGTTTTCTCTAACATTATACATATGCAATGTGTTAGGGATATCAATCTGTAACTGTTTACGTTATGTTGGTCTTTTAAGGGGTTGGGGTTGGAAATAATTATGGCATTATGCTGTTCTTCATGGAAGAAATTTCTGAGCCACAAACAATTATACATTTGTAAAATGAATGATTTAGCTAATGATGCTAGTTTTGTCATTTCAAAACCAACATTTTTTATACCAAGAGTTTGAAAGGGCATAATCTAATTCTTATATACTGTAACTAATTTTATATTTAAACATATACCTTGTCACTTGAGAATTTAGTGACTTTGATTCAGCTATAATTATTAAGTAAACTGTTCATCTAGTTCTTGTTGCCGCTTGTTTGCCAAATTTTCATCCAATATGTTACTTAATTCTTGGGAGTTGAGAATCTGACCATTCTCTAATCTAGTGTGTCTTGGTAATGTGACAAATGTCTCAATTTTTTTTTTATTTTTGTCATATTCCTTGTAGTATGTGTTGCTGGAGATGTTTGATAAACAGTGTCTACATGTACTGTGTAACTTTTTTTCAAAACTTTGCAGAGTTTATTGTATATTGGTTGTAGTACACTATGTATTTACAGTTTGCTGCTATTGGAATACAAACCATATCTTTTAAGTGAATATCTTTGCTCATAAGAGATGAACAGCTGAATGAATGTAGTTACAAGGATAGTGATATACAGTAGTGGGTTGGTGGAACCCTACATCCTGCTCAAAAATGCCTGTCCACTTCTTCAACCATTGTGCGTGCTGCTGCTCTATTTCTCTTGAAGGAATGTACTGATGTTTAACATTACTTTGTTTTCTGTTGTCTCAGATGCTGTGTTTTTCTCATGAGAAGAAATGAGCAACGTTGACATGCAAGTTTGGGCTTTGTGTCTTACACCTGTAGACTCATCTATTTTGTTCTCATTGCTGCAGAAAGAACTGTGTCTGCCCTTCTCCATGTGAGGAATGTGTGGATTAGGCTTCTCAGTGAGAAAGACTTAACAATAGGAAGGAGGAAGGACAAGAGGTGCTTGCCGTCGTCATTGTGGTTTCACTCCATCGGTGACGCTGTATTCTGCTGGGACCTTTCCTCCACCTCTTTTCTCCCTTTACCACCTCCCAAGATTGTTTCTCTTTCGTTGAGAGTTAGCTCTCCCCCACCAAAGAAATCTTATCCGTGTCTCCTCGAGGTTTAGATTTGTCTTGGGTTGATGCTCCCACAACAGTAACACCCCCCCCCCCTCTGATACTGTAATAGTGATGCTGTGTCCCATTCTTATGTTATCCTACAAGTATCTTAAGAAAATTTGGCCCAATTAAATGTTCTAGGTAGCCCATCCCTTTCAACATTTGGCAGGGAAGAAAAAGAAAGCCTCATCACCATAATCATGTGGTGGTGATAAACAGAACATACAATTTAGGCCACAGCCCAAGCGCTGGGACCTTTGAGGTCATTCAGCGCTTAAAGGGAAATTGAAAGTAAGAGGTTTTAAAGGTGTAACAGAAAGAAAAACACTTGGTTGCACTATGAAACTATTAGAAGAGGGTCTGTGGTGGTGGTGGTTCTGTTGTTGATAATATGTCCATGGAGTCCACATCTCATGCAACTGCTACTATTTCCAGGGAGTGTGAATATTCACTTGAAGAGGTCCAGCCTATGGATCTTCCTTCTAGAGAGCCAACTTCATTAGTGCTTGCTTCTACGAGTCCTGGTCAATAGATAGGAAGTGTACATGAGGCAAGGAAAAGGAGTGTGACTAGGCATTCTTCCTCGAGACTATCATCCTTCACTCTGATGAAGGAGGAAGGGGAAAGCCAAGCATTCTTGTAGTATGTCCAAGTGATCCTTGTGTCAGATCAGTCTCCAGACAGGTTTGGGGAAAGGATCTTCACCCCTTCCCATATCAGGGTGGGGCACAGTATGAGGTATGGATTAATCTGCAGCATTTGTAATAAAATTATAAAAAAAGAAATTGTCTCATTGCAGTCTCTTAGATATTCAAATTAGAGGGTTTGTCTTGTGTAATTGGTATATTTCCCAATCTATGACAACAGTCGAGCATAATTTATGTCAGTCGTCAGTACCTCAAAATATGTGGCTAACAGATAGGAGTGGGCCAAAGGGAATCTCTGGGTGGCCAGAGGGCCTAACAGATGGGAATACCATTTATATGAGACCTGGAGTGAGAAACACATGATTGGTCAGTTGGTAAATCAATCTGACAGGAAGAAAGGTGAAGCTAACAAGATTGTCCCAGGGGCAGTTGGAAAGCATTTCCCCAAGCAGTCTGAGGGTCTGGAAAGGGAGACAGTCCTCCTTGTTCATGTTGATGAATGTCACAGCAGTTCTGTGACTGCTGTGGAATGGAATGGAATGGAATATAGAGTTTAGGCCAAAGGCCAAGCACTGGTACCTCTGAGGCCATTCAGCACTGAAACAGAAATTGAGACTAAAAGTTTCAAAGGTGTAACAGGAGGAAAATCTCGCAGTTGCACTATGAATAAATTGTTATGAGAGGCTGGAAAGTAAGTTGGAAGAAAGAGAATATGAAAGGAGGTACAGTAAAAGGAATAAATCGGGTTGCAGCTAGGGACCAAAGGCATGCTGCAAAGAACCTTAAGTAATGCTTACAGTGCACCTGATGAGATGCACTGATGGCACTAACCCCCTATGGGGGTGACTGTTGTGGAGTGACCATCAAATGATCTCAAGAATGCTGAAGCTATCTGCACTGCACACATAATCAAGATGATGTTCGATGAGAACAACCTAAACTCAGTACTGTACTGCTGAGGTGTTTCCACAGGTAAGATGACTGCTACGGGAGTCTCAATAGCATTATATTTCTTAGTTGGAACAGCAGCGAAAGAAGGGTTGCTGGTAATATGGAGGGACGGAAATGTCTGCTATTACTCCATTGAAGTCGCTGATGAAGTACGGCTGAGTGGTGGTGAACCATGAACACACAACTGCAGACTCAACTGGGGAGAGCTCACTTTTAACAACTGGGTCTGCACTGTTGGAGAATGCAAGATGGAGGAGAACAAACAAGGTAGAGAGTGGGTGGTCTGAGAGGAAGAAGCCAAAAATATCTGGTGGAATTGAAGGCAGAGTAGTCCTCTTCAAAGAAACAAGCAAATATCTCTTGGCCATCCTCTGCAGTTGCCAAACCTCTCAATATGAAGCACACTCACACCAAGGGACCCAACACTGCAAAACTGGTAAACGTAACCACTCTCTTGAATAAATTCCTGTCGAACAAAAAAACACAAAACTATACCCAATAAAAAAAGATAAAATTTCAACTTGATGGTGTCACAAGTGTAGCAACACATCTTAACTTGGCTATGACTGAAGAAAAAGTGGGGTCTTACAGTAAGTGGATGGGAGTTCCACAAATACCTGCCTCCAATTAACCACTGTGGTACCAAGCTTCAAGTCATTTTCATAGCTTCCATGACAAATATAGTACTTGTACATAAAAGGCAACTGTTTTTCTGTAGGAATATATATATATATATTTAAATTGTCAAAGAACTATTTCAATACAGTGACGTTATATGTCAGAGAATGAGGAAGGAATAAAAATAAATATTAGAACAATAAATTTTTTAAAATGGACTTCTATAAAAAAGTGTGAATTCTGACAGTGTACAAGTACATTTACACTTTCATGCAATACTGATATGTTCAATACTATCATGAGTTTACAAAAGAAAATGTCAAAACTTGTGTGACATACTTATAAAAATGTTTGATGGTAATGTGGTCCATGTGGTCCAAGTAATGCTAAGATGAACATATATGTTAACCTGTGGGTTGTGAGCAACAGCTAAGACTGTCCTGACTATGAAACATCTGCACAAGTTCGTTTTTTTACGATGGAATAATAGTTACTTAATAAATCTAATATTCTACTGTTTTCTAAGAAACAATATTATGTTTATTCCACAAACCATAAATTACCCTGGACAATAGTACTTTTAATACAATATGCTTTGAGAAAAACTAATATTTCTGTAAAAGTAAAATATTAGATTTATTAAGCTTATTCCTTAGAAACCATAATTTATTATGGAGGATAGTACTTTCAATACATTATGCTATGAGAAAAATATTTTTGTAATTGTGCATTCCACAGGTTAAAATCAAATTAATCTGAGATCTTATTGTAACTGAAGGGCAAATATATATGTATGTAAATTCTAATCTTCAGGAATTTAAAAATAACTTTACCTTCTTTTAAATAAAACTGAATAAAGCGGCAATTTTTAACTGCCATTTTCACTTACCCTTGCAAGCTCTTAAACTTACTCTACTAAAGGAAATAAAATTAACAATAAAAGTGGACGGAAACTTCTCACAAACAAAAGTACTGAAACTGGAAATATAACTTATTTCCTTATCACAATAGAGTCATATAATGTAATATACTTTGTGACTTACATTAACTTATAACAAACAAATGTAAAGTGCATCATTACCACAAAGTACATGGCAAATAAAAAAAATGTTCATTATATTTATACCTTTCACCTTCTATTACATGTTTCTTATGTGTTCTAAATATTACCTTAAGCACATAAAGAGGATGCCTGCATTGTAAATGCCATCATCAGAAAATATAATCTGCACAAATATCAACATTATTGAAAATGATCTTCCACGAAAGGAAGGCACAACAACAATTTTATACAATACACATCTCCCCTAGAGATGGGTAGCTAATGTTAAATTTTCTTCAGATGTTACAATATCTAAAGACAAAAATCCAAGCTACTTATACAAGTTAAATAAAAACCAATGCAGATACTGAGAAACATATGCACGAGAATTTTATCTGTAAACAAGTACGACAAGCACAATAATACTGGTTTCCCAAAAAACCTTGTTTAACTATAATTGTAAGACCATAAGCAACTTCAAGAATTTTCATGTTCTGGAGTTACCCAACTTAAAATATGGAAATTTATACAAACTGGAAAACTTCCACAAACATGCTCCTGTACTATGCATGCAGATTTAAATAGTTTAACAAATCTGCCAAAAATAATTTACCAGACTACAACACCTGCAAACGGTACTTGAATTTTGGACATAATACCCATCAAATTTATCATTTGAAATGTCTCCAGCTCAAATCACAACATCAAAGGTCATACAAAGACACAGAGATTCAAATTGAAATTTAAGATTAGAATACAACTAGTAGTCAAAAGACAACTTGTACTTTTACTGCTTAAAACTACAATAGAAAGCTCTGAATGTTCTATTGAATGGAATGTATGTAATCTGAGGTAATGATTAAGCTGCTCCAATACAGGACTAAAGCTTATACATATCTGCTAAGTGGCGAAATTAAAATTTCATCAGCTAAACTTATGTTTAAGAAATCCATTTAAACTTTAGGGTAGGTTGCTTCAGAATATACCTAAAAACTGGAGATTCACAAACATTGTATCATTACTTCCTGTTAACAAGCATCTTACGAATATCAACTTTGAATAATTGTACTTCAATATAAGGCATCCTAAAAGCAATTGGTTTCCTTCACTCTACCATTCTTATTTCAATAACTGACATCATGGCCATTATTTTCCTTTTCTTTAAGAACTTCAGGGATCACAGTACTACAAAGGGAGATGCTACTTGACATGCAGCTCTACTTTTACATTAGTGGAGAAAGGATGAGTAGTTCATTCTTACATGGCTATACAATGCACAACATGGATTACTATTTAAAGTTAATAAAGATAAAAAATATCTCTCAATCCTTCAAGTACACTATCTTTAGCTTCCAAATTCATAACAACTTATAGCATTACACAAATTTTAAAAACTTTTCAACTAGGAATCATAACTCTCTCCTACAATACTGCTAAATCACATAAGTAATTATTTGCAGTAAAATGATCACTGTATGCTTCAAATACTTGAATAATTGCAATATATCACTGATGTTATACCACCAAACCTTTGTACTAAACTTTGACAATTTTTGCAATCTGTACCATCACAGCACACACAATTATACGTGATGCAATTTTAGAGCCATCTTACAAACCACTGTGAACCAAATGTTTGTTTAAATTGTTCACATTATGCACAAAATCATTCTTAATGCATTTGGCACAGTTTCTTTACTTCTATAAAAGATAAAATGTTCAATACAAGGGATCAACTGAATAGTAATTTTTCCAAATTTCAATGAAAAATATGAGAAACATATTTAGACTTATAAATAATGAGGTCTCTTACCATCAAAATGACAAAGCAAAGGTCATTCTATACAATTATCTGATATTTACAAAGCTAGCTGTGTTTCATATTTTTGCTGTTTCCAGTGTTAGGAGATAGTGCACATGGTACACAGCACATGCCTGTAAGCTTCAGAAATTTAATCTCACTAATTGTTCTGTTACTCTGTTATGGTTTCCAAAATTTGTGTATCAATTAAAAAAGACTGTCTATTATACTATAAGAAGACTGAAAAATAACACTGCAAACAGCTGTCCATAATTACAAAATGTACAGAAATACTACTGAAAAATAAACTGACACTCCATCCTACTAAAAAACTAATAAATCTAAACCTAATTTAAAAACTGCTTGCCAAGTAATACATTATGTTCACTAAAGAAAATCAGTGACTGTCAAATGGGCAATGAATACTTTTTCTTTATACCTATATTTCATAAATCATGCAATGTTCTGTATATAAGTCTGAAAATTAAATTTGTAATAAAAACCTGGTAGACAATTTAGTGCTCACATCAAATACTTTTTTGCACAGCTGTTTTTTATGAAATACTTTCCATTTCATTTGGCATATGAATTAAATTATGTAATTTACATAAATACTGTAATATAATAAACATTCTATCGATCTTCTATTTGAATTTCAAACATTAATCAACTTATGGTAACAGGGAATCCTTGTAAATACAGTAGTATGTTTGCCACACTGTTATGCTTTGTGGAACCATTAAGGTATTAGAGAACTTGAAGAAAACCTAGAACTTTTCTTTACAAATACCTGTACGCCCAACTTAAAACAATTGTCATAGTATAAAATTTTTATACATTTGTAGAATATTACAATCCATTTTCTCTTTAAGAACTGAACTTTTCTGGAATGTGGAGTCCTTGTACCCCAAATAAAAATGTTTTACTAAATAACAAATCTCATTAAAAATTAAAATTGGTGACAAAACAAAACCAGTTGTTTTATAAGTTATAAACTTAATACAGTACATGAAAATATTTCACTCCTGCTGAATACTATTACGACTTAAAAAATATGGACGAATTGTTTCTGGAGCGGAGTTTAGTAATCCATCATACATCAAGCATATTTCTCCTCAGTGTGTGGTGAAGTAGCGAGAGCGTACGAGTGGAGTAAAAAAGGCCACCAAAAATGTAAGCAAAAGACTGCTGTTCAAAACATGGAATGTAGAAGGAGCTTCACCTCTCAGGATATCTGGATCACCTATAAATATAACAAAATCTTGCATAACAAAATGACATGCTAAATTGAGCATGAAGAGGAATTTTTCTTTGTTATGCATACCATATTCACTGAACTGTAAAATCATCTGAATACCTTTACATGAATATTAACAGTATATTAAAAAAACTAAACCAAGATATATTTAAATTTATATGAGAAAAATTTTTTTTTTTTTTTTTTTTTGCCATGACAAAACAAAGGTTTTGTTACAAAGGCTTTTCCACACAAACCTATATACATGTCCATACTGTATGTCTTATAGACAGCAGAGGGTAATGTGTCCATACTGTATGTCTTATAGACATCAGAGGATAATGTGTCCTCCAGACTTGATGGTCAGTTAGTTGGTTATAAATTATTTGTTTAACAAGACCTCTGAACCCTTTTAGGGTTCTCGGGCTAGAAAAAAAGGAAAGCATACATAAAAAATTAAATAGGTAATTACATAAAAATAAAAAAGGAGAAAAATTAAAATAAAATAAAAACCTGAGAGGGAAAGAGGAAAAAAGGGGAGAAAAAATTATATTTTATTTATTAATTTAATTTTGTTTAAGAAGAGAATGATATTATTAATGGAAAAGTTATTACCTTCAACTAGAATATCCTTTATTGATTTATTTTGTAAATAAGCATTTCTTTCTTTGTTTTTGGGTAGAAGAATGCCACTTTTTAACTTCGCTCTTAATTTGTCTTAGTTTGTTTTGAGGGGGTGTATTTGATCAATCGTTTTGCCAATCCCTATAAATTAAAGGTTTAATGATACTAGCCAGTCTGATATTGGAGCTTTCGTAGTAGTTGGGGGGATTGTACATGCCAATTTAGCAGCTTTCTCTGCTTTCTCATTACCCTCAATGCCTACATGGGCTGGGATCCATCAAATATAAACTTGAAGGCCGTTTGTAATTAACTGATTAATTTCCCGTTGGATATTTTTGACAAGGTGATTGATTTCAATGATCCTATTGCTTCAATTGCACTTCTTGAGTCGCTCAATGAGTGCTGATGGAATAGCTTTTTTTTTTACATAATGTGGAGAGCCAATTGTATGGCTGTTAATTCAGCTGTAAATACTCATGATATTAGAGGAAGGCCCATTTGGATAGTTTCATCACTTGAATAGGCTGATGAGCCCAACATCTGTATAGATTAAGAAGGGGTTACCCTTCTGTCTTATGTGTTCCATGGCATGTCGATGGTACATTTCTGTGTTGGACATATATTTTTTTGAAAGATACGATAGATATGTGCCTATTTTTGCCCTTTTTAGTGTCCATGGTGTGATCTGATTTATTTCTTGGGTAAATATGGGTATCATGTTATGTAAATTCAATAGATGATTAGTTTTTTAGTAAATGAGTTTTGATTTGGGTTATTATTTGTATTTTGATTATTGAGAAATTTATTTGATACAGGAGATGTTCTTTCCAACTGCGTGCTGAAGACTCCATACAAAAGGCGTGGTTTGTATTTTGGAAGGAACAAAAATTAATTAAGGCTGTGCTGTCTTACCTAGCTGGAATTCCCAAGGTGGTGATGACATTTTGCCATCCCCACCTCTAGAGTAAGCAAGCACTCGAAGTTTGTAAGTCTTGCCAGGTATCAAGTCGTAGATGTATGCTTCCAAGGGAGAACCAATGTAGACATAAGTGTCATTGGCTTTTGTAAAATCTTGATCAGCTTCCCATACTTTAATCTGTAAAGAAAAAATCAGGTGCAAAAAATAGCTTGATCAAGTTAATTACTTCAATAATTAAAGATATTGTTAAGAAAGCTAAGCAAAACTAAAAGATATGGATAGGAGAAATCTAGCTAAGCAAGAGCAGACCAAATTAACATATATGATTTAAATTTATAATTTACAAATTTTACATGACAATACAAAAACAAATAGAAAGGTGCATAACTGACAAAATCCTGGATTTAATCAAATATTACTATATTTTACAAAAATATAATTAACTATATAATATTTGAGGGTATCTACAACCTGAAGTGTTCTTGTGCCAATTCCAAGAGTCAAAGTTCAGCCATATTCTTTCAACGGAGAATATTTGCTTGTAGAATTTTGTTCTTGAATTATTTTGCCTTATTAACCCTTAAACGCCTATTGGACGTATCATACGTCGACTAAAATTGTCTGTTGGGTGCCGAGTGGACGTACCGTACGTCGACTACAAAAAATTTCAACCTTCGGTCAACTTTGACTCGACCGAAATGGTCGAAAAACGCAATTGTAAGCTAAAACTCTTACATTCTAGTAATATTCAATCATGTACCTTCATTTTGCAACAAATTGGAAGTCTCTAGCACAATATTTCGATTTATGGTGAATTTTTGAAAAAAACTTTTTCCTTACGTCTGCGCCAGAAATTCTTTAAATCACGTTGTCGTAATGTTTGCACTGTTTTATATTAGTCGTTACATAAAGTTTTATATATGGAAATGTGTGCAATTTCATGTAGAATACAACAGAAAATAACTCATGGTTGTAGCTTTTATCAGTTTTGAAATATTTTCATATAAATCACGATAACTGCCAAAATTTCAAGCTTGGTCAACTTTAACTCGACCGAAATGGTCAAAAACGCAATTATAAGCTAAAACTCTTACATTCTAGTAATATTCAATCATGTACCTTCATTTTGCAACAAACTGGAAGTCTCTAGCACAATATTTCGATTTATATGGTGAAGAAAAAAAAAAAAAAAAAAAAAAAAAAAAAAAATTTCCTTACGTCTGCACGCGGTAACTCGGCCGAACATCTCAGAAATTCTTTCGTTATGTTGTCGTAATGTTTGCATCGTTTTACATTAGTTGTTACATAAACTTTTATATATGAAAATGTGCGTAATTTCATGTAGAATACAACTGAAAATAAATCATGGTTGTAGCTTTTATCAGTTTTGAAATATTTTCACATAAATCACGATAACTGCCAAAATTTCAACCTTCGGTCAACTTTAACTCGACCGAAATGGTAAAAAAACGCAATTGTAAGCTAAAACTCTTGCATTCTAGTAATATTCAATCATGTACCTTCATTTTGCAACAAATTGGAAGTCTCTAGTACAATATTTCGATTTATGGTGAGTTTTTGAAAAAACTTTTTTCTCACACACGGGCGGTAACTCAGCCGAAAATTTCATAAATTCTTTCGTCATTTTGTAGTAATTTTTGCACTGTTCTATATTAGCTGTTACATAAAGTTTTATATATGAAAATGTGTGCAATTTCATGTACAATACAGCAAAATACAACCCATGGTTGTAGGTTTTATCAGTTTGGAAATATTTTCATATAAACCACGATAACTGCCAACATTTCAACCTTCGGTCAACTTTGACTCGACCGAAATGGTAAAAATCGCAATTTTAAGCTAAAACTCTTACGATCTAGTAATATTCAATCATTTACCTTCATTTTGCAACCAATTGGAAGTCTCTAGCACAATATTTCGATTTATGGTGAATTTTTGAAAAAAACTTTTTCCTTACGTCCGCGCCAGAAATTCTTTAAATCACGTTGTCGTAATGTTTGCACTGTTTTATATTTGTCGTTACATAAAGTTTTATATATGGAAATGTGCGCAATTTCATGTAGAATACAACAGAAAATAACTCATGGTTGTAGCTTTTATCAGTTTTGAAATATTTTCATATAAATCACGATAACTGCCAAAATTTCAAGCTTCGGTCAACTTTAACTCGACCGAAATGGTACAAAAACGCAATTATAAGCTAAAACTCTTACATTCTAGTAATATTCAATCATGTACCTTCATTTTGCAGCAAACTGGAAGTCTCTAGCACAATATTTCGATTTATATGGTGAAAAAAAAAAAAAAAAAAAAAAAAAAAAAAAAAAAAAAATCCTTACGTCTGCGCGCGGTAACTCGGCCGAACATCTCAGAAATTCTTTCGTCATGTTGTCGTAATGTTTGCATCGTTTTACATTAGTCGTTACATAAACTTTTATATATGAAAATGTGCGCAATTTCATGTAGAATACAACAGAAAATAAATCATGGTTGTAGCTTTTATCAGTTTTGAAATATTTTCACATAAATCACGATAACTGCCAAAATTTCAACCTTCGGTCAACTTTAACTCGACCGAAATGGTAAAAAAAACGCAATTGTAAGCTAAAACTCTTACATTCTAGTAATATTCAATCGTTTAACTTCATTTTGCAATAAATTGGAAGTCTCTAGCACAATATTTCGATTTATGGTGAATTTTTTAAAAAAACATTTTCCTTATGTCTGTGTGGTAACTCGGCCAAACATCTCAGAAATTCTTTCGTCTCGTTGTCGTAATATTTGCACCGCTTTATATTAGTCGTTACATAAAGTTTTATATATGAAAATGTGCGCAATTTCATGTAGAATACAACAGAAAATAACTCATGGTTGTAGCTTTTATCAGTTTTGAAATATTTCCATATAAATCACGATAAATAGAAAAAATTCGACTTTCGGTCAACTTTAACTCGACCGAAATGGTCGAAAACTGCAATTGTAAGCTAAAACACTTACAGTCTAGTAATATTCAATCAATTAGCTTCATTTTTCAACAAACGGGAAGTCTCTAGCACAATATTTCGATTTATGGTGAATTTTTGAAAAAAACATTTTTTTACGTCCTTGCGTTACGAATTCATGCATCATTTTGTGATAATATTTTTTCTGTGTTGCTTTGATCGTTTTAAAATTTGTTATATACCAAAATCATTGCAATTTAGTGTACAATACAACCTAAAAAAAATACTCATTAGCTTCAACTGTTTTGCTTACAGCGCGATTTGTATACAATTATATACGAGTTTTTTTTTTTTGCTGTCATATATTCCAATATTTATATATGATAATGATATTTTTTTTCATTTCTGATGGCTGCATACTAAACTTCAGGCAATGACAAAAAAATGAGCCAAAAATGAACTCTTAATCTTAAAAACTAAGCGTGCTGTGATTTTTTGAAAAAAAAATTTTTTCCGCTTCGGCGCTAACTCACCGAACGCCGCCGGCATACGGGAGACGTTTTTGTAAATAGGGCTTCGGCGTTAAAGGGTTAATTAACTAATATTATCAATAACAATAATTCTAATAATATCAACAACAATAATTCTAATATCTATGGCTATTAGACATTTTTTTATTTAACTTATCAACTGTTTCCTGGCAGTAGTTTGTTTCTGCAACATGAGACTGCTGTAATAACATCATAACAGCATGCACCATAATATCACCAGGAAACTTCTGTAAAATTTTACTAATCCTTACGAACTGGTAATAGCCAAAACAAAACAGTATGCACTGAGGAGGGCTCTTTATGATACTCCACAACCTACTCTTCAGCAGCCCAGCCAATCAGATTGTCTTGCTCCTGCACTCCATTTTCACTGGCTGCTACCACTTCCTTCAACACACTGCTACCTTGACTGGTGGAGGTAGCAGATGCAAGGATCAAAATAGTGCTCTTTTTCGTTTAACTTTTAATAATTTTTCCAGTGTTGTTATGTGCTCTAGTACAATCCCATAGTATAGAAGAGGGGTTGAAAAAGTGTTATCTGTCACATGACACTTTTTGAAGGTATGATCTGAGAGCACTTTAGGATGAGCATATCCTCATAAGCTAATTTCTCTCTAAGCTGGTTAGCTAAAATACTTAAGTACAAAATACAGTCATACAGATGTTTCAGTTCTTTTCAGTTAAAAAAGCATTCAAAATATTCAACACCTCAAGATCAAAAGAATAGATATCTCCCAAATTTATACACAGCAGTTTGAATACAACTTAATGGTCTGGTTGAACTACACAATTATAATAATAATAACATACCTTATAGCCAATAAGAGGCTCCTCCATAGGTCCAGGAGTGACACCTCTCCAGGTAACACGAATTGTACTGGGATCAATGGCATAAACTTTGACAGCGTTGGGAGGCATACGTGGATTATCTCGCCAAGTTCGCTCTTTAGGAAAAAGGAATTTTTGTTGTTGAAGCTACTCATAAAATGAAAAAGTATTACTCCTATTGGAGCTATATTCAATTCATGCCTTTCAATTATTCAATAAAATGAGCAATACAAAGTGCCTTAAAAATGTTTTAAACTCTGGTTGCTAACTTTCTTGTTGTTTCACGACTTTTTGCCTTGTATAAGTGGGATTGTATTTTCTCATATTATATGCTGCTTTGGTTTTGTTATCTATTGCTTCATACTTTCTTCCTTTTCTACATCTTATTCGTTGTGCACTTATCCCTCTTTTCTGTGCATTCTCTAAAATCCTTAATGTTTTAATATCTACATTAGTATTCCCTTTCATCTTTTCCTTCTTCATCATTTACTATTCTTCCTCATAAATGACAATGTATGAAAACAATAAGAAGTACAGAAATGGATAAAAATATCTAGAGTAAAAACAATCATGAAATTCCCAATTTATACATTACATATCAGAGCAATAAAATGAATGGGAATTGATAAAATTATCAACTAAAGGGCAAAAAAGTTAAAAAAAACTCTATAACAAGGAAAAAAATACATGCAAAAGGATAACAACATTTAAGGGCAAATATAATAAAAAAAAAAAAAATCAAATAAATAAATAAAAAGTGAACCTGGACTTAAGATTGGGTGGGAAGTTATGTAGAAAATACTTTCCTGCCAACTTCCCTTTAATGATTAGAAAAACAACTCAATACTGTTTACAACTGAAGAACAAAGAGGACCCATACACACAACAGTTAAATAAGGAAAAATTTACAATATTCTGGCAAAGATGAACCTTTACAGCCCACAACTTTTAAAACATCCAGCAATACATCCTTAAGATTCAGTGAGTATGATTTTAATTGCAAACATAAACCCTTCTTACCAAGAAATCTTTCACTTTCTGGTCCTGAACCTGCTCGATTGTAAGCCATGACTCGTACCCAGTAAAATGTATTTGGAACCAAACCAACAATAAGCCCATGAGGTTCTGTACCAATCTGAAGCTTGATGATGTGATCTGTTTCATTATCTTTTCGTCTCCAATACTTAATCTGAAAAAGTATCGTAATATAAGTTATCAACCAAATCAACTTTAAAGTAAAGTACAAGATACAGAGACAGAACATTGCAATTTCAGGTGATAAAAACCAGAACTGTTCAATTATTTGATGACCTCTATTTGGAATTAATGTAATGTGGTACATTTACCACTTACTTTACATGAACACTGCCGTACATTATATATTCTTACACTAGTCCTTCAAGGATTCCAAATTCATCAAAACCTTTTGACTATTCAAAGTATACAACAGCATGCAACAAAATTTAGTTAGAAAAAATGGTCTTTCCACTTCTAGCATAATCTACTCTAAGGATTAATAAGAAATCATATTTCAAATTCATCTTAACAGCACCATAAAGCTGGATACAAACCCGATATCCAATAAGCCTTCCTCTAATATTTTCTCTAGTGGGATTAATAGGCTGCCAGGTGACATTAAGTGAGGTGGCATTATGAGCAAAGGCTGATACTTCCGTGGGCTGAACCTGTGGCATATCTTCAGCAGTAAAGATCTCAACTGGTTCACTTATTGGTCCAGGCCCTTGGCTGTTCCAAGCCTGAAAAACCCATGTCATATCTTTTGATAAAATTTTCTTATGTCCACTATTCTCTAAATGAAAACATCAAAACACAAACTACATATATCATTACGGTCATTATTTTGTAGTTACACCACACCACTGAGTCAATACCCCTAACCTGCGGGTGCTGTCTTTTAAATGATAAATTTAAATTTGATTTAACAAAGTCAGTACAGATTCTTAAGTAATATTTCTCATTCTCTTCATCGTGTAATAAAAGATCAACACATATGATGGGAAAACCTCTAACATACAACATTCTTCAATCAACAACTGCTAAATCAATATTACAGAGAACCAAAATTATTACCTGAATTTTGACTTCATACTGAGTATAGAAATATTTGACAGGGTCTACATCTACCACATACATCCCAATGTTGCCTCGGTCTTTCAAGATAATTTTCTGAAATTCTGTTTCTGGTTCTAACACACTTCTTCTCCAGAACAGCTTGTAGTACACCCCAGGAGCATTTTGCTTCTCATTGGGTAATGGCTGAAAATGATAACCAATATTAAAAGTAATATTGCTAAGTCATGGCACTACAATGCAAAACAAGAATATCTAATACGTATGCAATACTGTATATATACTACTAAGAAACTAAAAAAAAATTGAAACAAATAGTTTAACAAGACTAGTGAGTCACCCTATTAGTCTCAATGGGGTCTTCTGAAGGATTAGTTCTTTAATTAAATCCAAAATGAAATAAAGTAAACATTAATTGTTAGACAGCTAAGTGAGAAGAGACCACAAAGAATGGAAAAGCATAAAGAAGCAAGTAATGCAGCTAGGATTACATGAAGATAATTCTCAGTGCTGTCTGCAGTGGGCTGCTTAAGGCACATTATAAGAAGTCACCTCACTACAGGTAAAAATATGATAAAAAAAAAATAAAGAAAACTTACTGCCCATGTAATTGTCAGGTCACCAGTTTTTCCACCTCCTCCACCTAGATTTTCTGGGTAAGTGAAGGGCCGGTCCTCTTTAGTATTGGCCTGAGGAATTGAAATGTAAATCATTAATATTAATAGAGCCATTCTACTTTTTAACTTGACAAAGTGAAGATAATTTCCAATTCCAAGACTGCCTTGGGGAATTCATACATAAAGTGAGTTAGATAGGTACCTAATATGGAAATTGTGCCATCTAATCAGAATGTACCACTTATGTGTGCTACTTCTAAATTCCATAAAGATCTGGCTAGTTTTACATTTATTACAGCTCTGTGAATGTTTATCATTCAAGATACATATTGCTATGCTCATATGATCTGAAATAAACTGGAAAATGAATCTGTAAATAACGGTGACTCTTGAAATACTTTACTATATGTGATTTTAGCATATATAGTATAAGTAAAAAATAAAATGCAGCTTTCGAAAAAATTTTTTTGTTACGAGGATTATTAGCTTTCTGTGCTGAAGGTATCACATGCCTTTGAGTGTAATTGCGAATACAGTTTTCTTTAGCCTCTATAGGTAATTTCTATTATTCTTTTCCTTTCTGGCAACTGCCTGTTCAACTTTCCAATTTGGGCTTTTCTTTGTGACAGAAGACAGTAAATTCCTTCAGTGGTAATTATCAGTAATTTGTCATTATTTAATGCAGTTTCTTACTTGCCTGTTTCACAGTAAGGAGTCACCTTCAGTTCTTCATTTTCAGCATCATTTACCGCTTGATCCTTTTCATATTTATTTTCTTATTCTAGCTTAAGATTTATGAGCTCATCATTAATACTTAGTAAGATTTCATCTATTTTTGTTTACTAAATTTCGAATATTTGTAAGGTTATCATTTTGGAACAAAAGGGGCACTGAAGTAGAAAAAATCTTCTCCAAGATCCTCAACCCCTTATGCATCTCTGTTACAACAATGATACAGTCCAACCCTTGAGACCAGGCCACTGCAGGACCACAGAAAATCCCAGATGACAGAAATCACACCTGAAAAACCCCCTTTGCAGGCAGTCTTGCCAGCTCCTTCCACATATATATTGCTGTGTTATCAAGAGTACAACAAAGCTTACGAATAATCATGTAATTCCTTAGGCTTAGTTCCTTACGAAAATTCTGGCCTGCTCCATAAGTGTCTCCCCAAAAATGGCTTACACCTTCGCTACGTTGGAGCTTAAACAACTTTATAAGTGCACTGTCAAATTCTGATCTGTTGGCACCTTTTAATGTTTCCAGGCACTTCAAACTTTTCTGGTTTTCATTTTCAACAAAAAGCTAAAAATCTGGTGCTTTCATTTTTCAAACCTACACACATATGTGTGTGTGTGTAAACTATTGGCCCTGGTTAGACTGATACACCGAGAGATATCCATTTGCAAAAGTCAAATATAACAGAGTTGTATTAAGAATAATGATAATTTTAATAAAACTAGTTTTATGTATGGTATGCAATTAATTTACTTCATGCATTATTGTCACATTATTATCGTATCATAATTTATGCATAAAGGAAGAATAAAGATTTATGTTATTTTCATTTACACAAGTCACCATTGAAAATTAAAAATTTTTTAGTAAGTCGACAACTGTAAAGCAACTCTTAATAAATGTGTTAGTTATGGTAACTGACATTGCGAAACGGCTGTTCTCGATTTGATTGTTTATGTCACTGCTTGCTGTTGTTTATGCATGTCTTTTGCATGCAGTAGTAAGTGGTTGTTAATTATAAGGAGGAGTAATGAATTCTTAGACAAGTCACAAGGCTGGTAAGCCTGATTTAATGTATGAAGATTCACATTTAACCTAATGAACTTTTGCTTCTGGGCCTATTTATTAGTTAAAAGCTAACTCATATATAATATGCATTATCAGTGGTAGCTAATGAAACTGAGACAGGCACAGAAAGACTAGCCTAGTGTCTCTACTGAAAACACATCTTGCACTATACAAGATGTATATGAAATCAAGCTTTTAGACGAAAGTTTAATGATCGCATGATACATGAGATCAGATTATACACAAGTAAATACTGTATACATACCACAGTTCTTTTGTATGCTGTATATTTTTGAGTTTCAAAGAATGTTTTCTCTGGAAATAAATTCTGTTTGTGTATTTATGGAGCAAGCTTCAGTTCTGAAATCCGAAAGTATCCAAAAACTGAAACGATGTGTAGTGCCGCCCTCATAGTTGCTGAAGAACTAATGGTGGCTGATTCAAAGTCCCAGATCATGGGAGTTGCTGGATCATGGAGTGCTGAATTTAAGAGGTCAGACAGTGGAAATAACAGGAGGGTGCAATTTATGATAATTAATGATCCTGTGACAAGGGCCTGACACCAATCCCTATTAGAGACCATAGTAATCTTGTTCTCTACCCCAGTAAATGACGACTCCACACCTTTGAATACTGTACATAAAGAAATATAAACCCAAAAAAGAGGTGGAATCTTCACCCTCCCTTGTCAAAAATGCACCGTCAACACCAGGCATCTCCCAACCAACCAAGATGGGCAGTAGATAAGAACAGCTGGCCATGCCAAGATTCCCCACTTAACTGCCCATTTCAAAGCATCCTATACAAGCCAGCAGGAGCTCAAGATGCTCCATATATTTTCAAGCAACAGTCCAGTAAAGGACTGGACTGACCAATCATAATTTGAGAAACACAATGAGACAAGTGTGTAAAGCCATAAATTTCAGCATGTAAACCCGTACAGGCAGTCCCCGGTTACTGGCGATCCAGATTTACAGGGCTTGTCTAGCGACAAATATTGGCGATTTCGATTTTCGCTTATCGGTGTCGATACATACCTAACAGAGGCGGTGATCTGCAGTTATCGGTGCCGATAAGTGCCAAAAATCACCAACTTTCGGTCACTGGCTATTTTCGCTTATTGTTACACCGTTGGAATGGAACCCCAATCCCAATAACCGGGGACTGCCTGCATCTGTATTTTCAATTCATTCTTCTATAATCATGTGTAGAGGCCGCAAGCAATGTTAAAGAGTACGTATAAACTAGTTGCTACAGACTTTGATCAGTTCCAATGCCACTAACTGTGATCAGCTCTACCACCATATTATATTTGATTATTTTACCAACAACAACTTCTTTTCCTTAAATACCTACTGAGGCAACATCCAGTTTATCATAATACTTGTATAATATTTACTTCACACATATAATACATGGAATAAATTTCAAAAGTGCTCTGATAACTTTTACTGTTCACAATTTACTGAAAAAAAAGTAGTAGCTGTGAAGGTTTCACATTATTAAGAACACCAAAACATGAGGGCTTACTCTGAGGTAAATCTGGACAATATACACTTTTAAAAATACTGACGGATACTCAACATTAACCATAGATTGCACCTCTCACTAACAACACTGAAAAAATACTAACACATCTGACAAAAAATAAAATGTGATAATTAACAATGTCAGCTACTGAAAAAAAAATTCACAGCCAATAAACACTTTACCTGAGGTGAACTGGTTGAAAACTGGCCCAAGCCTAAATCATTGATGCCCTGAATTCTGAACTCATGTGAGGACCATGGAGATAGCACATCACCTAACTGATATTCTCTTCTTCCATTTGTAGCATCAATTAGCTGAGACGAGATGAAGTAATATTGTTATAAATTCCACAGTATTTTGTTTTCTAAGCTGGTAATATAGTCCAAGAGCTAAATATTCTAAGACATAAAATTTGTACGATTATATATTCAAAGTTATTATAAACAAGATTTTAAACTTTATTCCACAATCTTACTACAGCAAAACATTAGTTAATGAGAACTTTCCTCTTGACATGTCTATCATACACTCAATTATGAAAAATTTAATTTCTCAAAACATATTAATTACCTTGGCTGTTATATTTTCAGCAACAGTCATCCAGGCCCTGGTCCACTGTGTACGAGTCTGGATATTATAGACTGCTATTGGTTTTCCATTACTAGCCCCATCGGTCCAATGGATACGTGCTGAAGTGCTGGTGAGATCAACTGCTGTTACACCACCTAAGAGAGAAGATTTATATATTGTCCTTCAAATTGGCACTACTGTACACAGAAACCCTATATAAAGGTCAGTATTCATAAAGTATGCCAGCATATGGAGTAAACAAAATAAATATGATTTCCAGATTAAACACTAGTATGGAAAAAGATAATACAAGGAGATTAACATCAATAACCATACCAGGAGGACCAGGTGGTCCGTGAACAATAAGTGTGGTGGAAATGCTGATTTTAGCCACTGGGGTGATGGCAACACATTCGTACACTCCAGCATCAGCCAAGGTCAACTTTTTGATACGAAGATGCCCCAAACGATAGCCCTGCAAAACAAATATTTCATATTAGTATGATATCTAGATAAAAATCATTAAGCATACAAGCATAATGTGAAATTCTACTAAATTGCAAGTATCAAGTTACACTCCGTTAAGCTTCATAAAAATATAAATATATAATTGTTATATTCTATGAAGTAAATAGTCTACTACATACCTTTTCGAAAGGAGGTTCTCGTTTTGAAACATAAAAATCTGGCTGTCTCTGTTGACCAAGAAGAGTTGACTCCAAAGGATTATCCTATAAAAGAAATACCATAAAATATTACAACTAAGTAAATTAAAATACTAAAAGAATTATTTTCATGTATAGAAACAAAATAAAGTAATACTTTTAACCAAAATTCAAGTTGAAGAAAAGCCACAATAATGTACTTACAAATAATGCATTGCGTCGTCTCTGATAATCATAGTCATAACCCTGCAAAATGTCACCGAAAACTAAAACAACTGTACATTAACATAAAAAATACCGTAAGAAGCCAACAACAATTACTGCTAAGTATTACAAAAATAAAAATACATAAAATGAAATACTTATTTGCAGAAAAAATTTTCATCTTAAGTATGCAAAAATAAGCATTAAAAAATATTCCTATAATCTATATATACAAAATAATATAGCAACTACAATATACAAACCAAAATTTACATAAAGCAATAAAACAAGCTGTAGTCAATTTAAAACTTACGTAGAATCTCTAAAAAGAAATGTAATCTTGCAATATGTTAAATGACTTTCTTACTCAAGAGCACAAGGATGGGAAGATGATAGCAGTAATTTCCTACCCAATTAATCTCCATAACTGCCAGCCGATAAAAAAAACTTACTCTACAAAGAAAATACACTCACAAAATCTTAACACTTTTCAATAAATCTCAACAAAGTTATATAACAGGTTTAAGTCCTTCAATGGCTAAATTTCAAGAAGTTATTAAAAAACTAGGTATAGTGTTGACATTTTTGAACAAATCAACACATCCAAAAGTAATACTGCTTGAAAAAATGTTTCAAATGTTTACAGTCCATTTTTGACTGAGTGACAAAAATTGCAAAACTTCATCTGCTCCAAATTTTCCAGTTGGAAATTGGTATTTATCTCAGTGTCACCCTAACAAGATGCCAATGTTTTCCTTGAGTGGAAGTGAAAATAAAGTAACTTACAGTAATGAGAATTATACATGTTAGGGTCTATTTCTTATATGAAAAAGTACAGTATTACCAGCTTTCTACCCAATTTTTTTTCATGTAAATCACATAAACTTAAGACATTGAATTTCTTGGTTTACTAAAAATAGAATTTGTAGCTTAGCTTAAGGCAAATCCCTTTAAACCTTCCTGCTAATTCACTCACACCTATTGATATTCTACTGTAAGCTTCATAAAGCTCTTAGAAGCTACATGCCTGAGAATGATTTGGAAGATAAAGTTACATATGTACTACATAACTTAGAAGACATTACACTGCCAAAGCATAGGTAATTATATCTTGTATATGGACGAAATAACCAACATAGACTTTACATTTTTGGCAAGGCTCTGATATTCTATTTTTCTAAAAGGTGTCACAATGGAAAAATTACTTCTGATAAGTTTGCAGCATTCTGTACAGCATAAAAACTTTTAATATGGCCTCCTCCTAGCAATACAATGTTACACTGTAGAAAATATAATACCTCCTCCATTTAGCAATGCAATGTAGAAAGTGAAGCAGCAGCAGTCATTTTATACTGGATAAATTTACCAACATTACCATAGAAACTTCTGTCAAACAATTTGCAATCAATAAAAAAAATTGGAATCAACACAAAAAAAAAAAAGGAAAAAATGCAGCAAACTTGGCAAAATTATAAATTTAAACCTTATGAATGCAAAATAATAAATTAAATGAATACATACAGAAAATTACTTGTTCTATTTACTAGTTCTATAGAAAAATTTAAGTTTTCAGCCCAGTATTTTTACTGAAATTACTATTTAGTATAACTTAAAAACACAGAACTGATATTCTACATATATGAATTACCTATAAATATTAAAGGTAATTTCTTACCTGCTCGTAAGCAAGATGACGAAGGAAATCTGTATCATCAACTTCAATACGCAAGCCATTATGACGCCAAATATAAGAGGTATCAAGTACGCTGTCTGTATATGCCTCGCATTCCAGAGTGATGTTATCGCCCATGGAGCTTGTAATAAATTCGGGTGGACTTCGGTAAAATTCAGGCTTCCCTACAACCAAGGTGAACATAAGAATAATATACTTCCAAGGATACACTACAATTGATCTAACAGTTCTATTTATACTTAAAACAAAAAATTCATACTTTGCAAATGACTCTCAACACTTCTTAAGTAAAGTTCATCAACTAGATTGTCTGACCAGTTCTTCCAATACAGTACAGTATATAACAAATTTAATTGTCCTGTTCTCTTACATATATGACATCAATAAATAACAGAGATATATTTGATGTTAATTCAGTATAACCCAGACTACTGGAATTTTCTAATCCTAATAATGACCCTTAAAATACAGGATCCCTCTTAGATACTGACGTTAAAATTATTAACCCTCTCGCGTTTACGGGGGTTCCTACTGTATAGTGCTACCCGGTACGTGACTTATGCTGTGGAGGGAAAAGTGGGGCTCGCGTGGAAAAGTTTCTTTGTAAAAATCGTCGTCAAACTATAACTGATATACTCTTCTCTGTTTGTTTTATGATGTCAGAAAATGATTGAATTTTTTTCCTAAAGCAATCAGAAAATCTTTACAAGGCTTAGAAATAATAATAAGGCGTGATGAATGTAGAAATTTTTAAGTAAAATGCAGAGATATTTTTTTAAATAAGCATGAAAAATATAATAATTAGGTTTTCATAGAGTTTATTTTATAAATAAATTATGGAAATGTTTGAACTTCCACATGGAAGAAATTACTTGCTATAAATGTGTTTGCTAATTAGTTATTACCGATTAAAAATACTAATTTTTTATATGCAATTTTCAGATTTTCAATCTACTTATGTTGACGTTTAGATCGTAACTAAGTAAGGAATAAAGATAAAAACAATATAGGTGGCATTAGAAAGCTGAATAAATTTCCTCTATAAAACACACAAAGAAAGATATATGTATTGTTAGAATAAAATTCAGTGTTATGTTAGATTAATGACTGATCTTTTTTCACAGGCAACAAAATAGTAACTATTATTATATGGAAATGTTGATATTTTTACATTTTACTGTTCAGCATGATAAGGTGCAAGAATGGTTGTTTGAATGATATATAGTACATAAACATTAGAAGTTAGTTACAGTCAAAGATAAACAGCATAAAAATTATTCTTACGACAAAGCAACTGGTTGAACTACATGCTCAATCATGTATATATATGCTGACATTTTTCGTAAATACTTGTACAATAATGCTAGAAAAAGTGGAACTGCAATGGTAAGTTGAATAATTTTCTATATATATATATATATATAAGTATATATATATATATATATATATATATATATATATATATATATATACAGTAGTGCTTTGAAATATGATGTGATTCGACTTATTATAATTCACAATTTACTTATGGGGTTAGCAATTAATATCGATACGACAATATTTTGAAAATACGTAATTTTAAATTTCGCGGGTGACTGGCGCAGGCAACATCGTACAACCAGGCAGCGTACGGTGTATGATACGTTGGCCCGAGAGGCTGGCTGGAATAGGTACATTAATTCAATGAGCTAACCTCACTTGCTCTCGTTGTGTCAGAAGTTAAAATAGGTCAGTGTTCGTTTGCAATTTTTGTGCGTTTGTAAATACAGGTAGTGCACGAGTGACGATAATTCGTCTTACGATAATTCGAGTTTACGATGGAGTTAGCAATTAATACCGGTACAACAATATTTAGAAAATATTTTTAAATTTCGAGCGGGCACAAGCAACAGCGTACACTACAATTGCCGTAGAATCAGGCAGCAAGAAAGACCAACTTACAATAGACCAACTTCTTTTTCTCCATCTCTTTATTCCATCTTCTAGTTAAAAAAGTAAGAGAATAATAAAAGCATTGTTAGTAACCTTATACTCTTGCGAAAATGCGTACAGCCATAAACAACCGAACGAGACTTGTTTTGCTAATAACCAAATCGGATAACAACTGTTTTGCTTGTATTTCAACCATCGTACGGTTAAACAATTATCGTAGTTATATTAAAAATGACGTTAAGTACTGATATGTTTTTACACTACCCTTATCCGCTTTGGAGAAAAGATTGGCAAGGAAATATACTGCTACAGTAAAATTAAGCTGCAAGTTGTAGCTGACGCTGAGAAAAGAATGTTCAAGCTGCTAATGACTATAAATTATCGTACATTGGCAACATGGATGAAACTCGACCGCAAATAAAATTGGAAAGTATTTTAATCAAAACTACTGGACATGAAAGAACACATCTTACTGCTGTTTTCACGCCGATAAAAGATACATACGAAAAGCTCGTGGTATGATGATGAAATCAAGAGAAAAAAGCGAACAGAATCTTTATTTTTTTTATTTACACAAAACAAAGGGCCAGCCGCCAACGTCATCTACTAACGAAAAAAATGGCTAAAATAATTTCACAACGAGACATATTTAAGTTATATTTCAACATAAAAACACTTCGTATAACGAAAAATACATATGTCCCTTATAAATAAAGTATCTAGAGATTCATTTACGCTAACTAGAAGCAAGAAATGCCCTCTGAACCGAGTTAAATGCATCGAAATAAAGACCGCGTGATCGATTCCGAAACCAAAACATTTGATCGCTATGATCGGAATTTATAATGCAAAAGTAATATAAAAATATTTACGATTGGATACAGTGTAGTAAAGCATAACATTTTAAAAGGTCCATGGAAAAGATGCACATTCGCTATTTTGATGTTTGTATAATACGGCGGTGTTATGTGAAAATAGAATACAGTATAATGTAGGCTAGGCTACCGTATATGATATACGAAAGTGCAGGCCAGGCCATGTTTGTTATTCAATTTCTCTTAATACTGGCTTATCATGTCAGTCTGCATTGAACCTGCAGAATTAACTGACACTAATAATTACTATACCATATATGTATAAAGTATACTGTGTAGTGTAGGCTAGGCTACCATATATGTATAGATGGTACTGATTACCCTAGTGTAGGCTAGGCCATATTCGAGTTACGATTTTTTCAACAAACGATGGGTTTTTTGGAACCTAACCCCATCGTAAGTAGGGGAATACCTGTATATATATATATATATATCCTAAAATCAATAGGTGTTCCCAGTAAATAATTGAGCAATTGAAGCTCAAAGATGTAAGTTTTATTTTCTTCATGTAAAGTCAACTGTTCGCTAAAGATTTTTATAGAGTAAATGTTGATATTTTTACATTTTGCCATTCAGCCCGATAAAGTACAAAGAATGGCCGTTCGAATATATAATACATGCACATAGAAATTATTTACAGATGCACAAACAGGCGTAAAAAAATTATTCACGCACTTGTAAACCCTAGGCCATTGTTCTTCACTATTTTAAACCCTAGGCCATTGTTCTTCACTATTCATCTTATCAATAAACACTTGAAATATTATTCAAAATACTCAACATTCACTTGAACACTTTTATAACAATAACAAAAGCGAAAGTACTTCACAAACGCAGATAAATGACGACAAAGCAAAAAAAGTGAGAGCACTAAAAAGACGTGCTGGACTCGGTCAAAACAGGAGGTGAACTGATTGAACTGGGGGAGGACTGTGGCGCATGCGTGATACCTATCGGTTTCCTGTTTACGTTTTCTTGTTGGTCTGAGATCTGCCCACGCAATGGCACAGTCCTCGTGTTCTTCGGATAACTTTTTTTTTGTGAACTTCCCCCGAAAATAACTTACGGATGACGCGGAAATCGCGTCATTGGAGCAATTATGGCAAAAAATTTATTGACGCTGTTTCGTGTCATCGGATCACCAGAGAGTTAATAATAAGTTTCTGAATAAACTTTATGGGAAAAGAGACACTAATTTTGATATTCTAGGGCTGCATGCTCTTCACTTAAATATACCACTTAAAATGACTAATGGAGTCATATGCCCAGAATTTTCTAATTTGCAAATATTTATATGAATAGTAAAGATTTCGATTTATAGTTGTCAATTATTTATTAAAAAATAACAAACTGATGATAAATTTCCAGTATGGATGATAAAAACCAATTAACAAATTTGAACATACGGAATTTTGTACTATCAGTAAATATAAATTCAACATTTAGTTAGATCGTCTGATTAATTTTCCCAGTATATAAAATCTTTGATTTTCCTGTTTTCTCGCATTTCTTATGAGAGCCCGTACCTAACTGTTTACTATTAATAATAGTGCACTGCATGTTTATGTTTATATTTTTTATTAGTACAATGAGGGGGTTTTAGATTAACAAAATGGTAATGTCAAATATATATGTTTAGAGAAAGACGAAGGATTAGGACATTTTGTGTCATTATACTGGTACACAGTATACAAAACTTAATAATTACAGCATTTTCTACAAAATTATGTTCCAGAGTTTATCTTATGTAATATTTACTCAACTTCAGTTATATAACATTTATTTAACATAGTATGGTAAAAAAATGACTGCATGTTTACGATTTAGAAACCTGTAGTTAAAGAATTTATACTTAGAAATGTAAAACTCACACATACAGGTTCAGACAACATTAACCAAACTGCATACATTAAGATGCTATAATGTATAACATTTGCTTTTGATATATTTTTAATACTGTTATACAGATATACTTCCACCTTCATTATTTTGCCTTCTTCATTTGTAACTTTATAATGTTTTTGTTAGTATGAGTAAAAATAAGTAAAAATAAAATCTGCTGTCAGAGTGTGGGACGTTACATCTGTCAGCAAGAAACACTAAAAATCCATAAATAATAAATCTACAATGAAAAAAAAGTGCAAATCACATAGTGGAAATAAAATAAGTTAAAATAACAAAAACTTATATTTAAAAAAATATTGTCTTATTTACATTAAAATAAGAAATTGCTGCGTTTAAACAAAAACAATACACAATCTTACTTCTTCAATATAAGTTATACTGTTTCTGAAAAAAAAAAAAAAAAAAAAAATATGTACTTACGCAACACTATAAGTTTGCCTGTGCTTGAATCTTCTCCATAAACATTCTTGGCAGTACAAGTGTAATTACCTTCATCTTTCTCGAAATCAATACACAACTTGTTACATAAGAATTTTTCTCCTACCACCTAAAAATAACAAAGCACAAAAATTCTAAACAAAATTTAGAGGATAAAAATTTTAAAATGTTGGGCTCTTGTTCAACATTCTACTCTACAAAAGAAAACACTCCTAGTATTTCTATGATATAGAGTACTTAATTAGAAAACAAGAGGAAGGAATAATGTATACAGAGTACTTAATAAGAAAACAAGAGGAAGGAATAATGTAACAAAGTAAAAAGATTTATATGCACTTACCATTTCCTACAACTAATCCATCTTTCCTCCACTCAAAATTAGGTCTTGGTGCTGCTTCTGGGTTGCATACAATTGTTACATTTTTTCCCTCAGCCCCATACATTTCCACTTCCAGAGGTTTCTTACGGAACGAAGGAGCCAATTCTGTAGAAAAATATTCAGTTTTACAATTAAGCACTTTCCTAATTTCCAGAAGATTAAATATAACAAACATTTTGTGCCAAGATTGAGCTGATGAAAATATAATTTTTCCATGAGTAATCTTCAATAATCAAACATATCTTAATATTTTGTAACATGCCCTGTATATAAGTCTGATGCTTTTCTCAACTTTCCACGGGAAGCAGCAAATCATTCAACCCTTCCAATTTCTACTCGGTTTAACTACCCAGTGTAATTGCAAGTTTTCACACAGAAAACTCCCATTTACAATTTTCTGTGCATTTTTATTTGAAAAGCAAGAGACTTAATTTTAGAATAGCTCTGACAATTTTGGATATACACCTAGTAAAGCCCTGAGAATGGAAAAGTTGACCAGTACATTCAGAATGAATACTTCAAGATTAAAGTGCTTTTGCTCAAGGGGTAGTGCATACATTGCTGATGGATGTGGGCCAAATGTTGTTAACTTTATATGTTTAAATCAATATAAATCCATCAAATTTTTAATATCCAGTTAGTTTCTACAATCTGAAGTCTACAAACACTATACTAAGTATGAGAGCTCTAAATCTAGTTTTCAAAGAGTGATAAATGGTAGGCAGTGGTTACACCACTAATAATGCATGAACAATAACTTTCAACCTTTGGTTAAAATGCATATTACAGATTATGGGAAAAATTATAACTTTATAACTTGTACATAATTATTTCTATGTAATAAATACAAAAAACTCAATAAAAAACCTGTTTTCCTGAATTCTATTAATAAAAGATGGCAGTCATTAAAAAAATGGAATAAAAATTACACAGGAACTAAATGAAGAGAAAATACTATTAAAACATACACATTTAAAAACATAAATACAAATCAGCAATACAGACACCACTAAAAGAACTTAAGAAAAACTTGCTGAGAAGTCAATACTTACTGAGGACTTTAAGTTCAGCTGATGAGTAAGATGATCCCAATTGGTTAGTAGCTTTACACTGGTACATTGCTTGGTCTTCTTCAGTAACAGATTTGATTTTCAAAATACTATCCTAGAGAGGAACATATTTTTGAGTACTGGACATATTTATCAAATCTCTATTTCAGGGTTTTGTAAATTACATTTCTTTTTTATGGCATAACATTTACTGATACCAACATTTAGTATATTAAATATAATATAGAAAAGGCAAAACACAACTAGATTAGTAACAAATAAAGAATAAAGAAGACTGTCCAATGTTCACCACATCGCATAACCACAACAAGGACTATCAACAATATCATTGTGTACAGGTTTCAGAAAGCAAACACCGCCATAATAATACGTCAGAATAACATCATGTCAACACACAAGAAACTTCATCGTCAGTCCTTCATCAGCAAACGTCTTTTAGCGGTTCAGAATTTCTTAACCACTCATAGTCAACATCTGGTATTCCAAAGGCCTCACATTCCCATATGAGATCAGCATCTTTGGCGATAAACTGGTCCATAAGACGGATAGTGAAGCTAGGCTTTGCTGCATACGGGAAAAAATATCAGTTTACATTTCTGAATGTTAAAGTCAGCACCTGAAGATCTCTTCACAGAAATATTTTTTTTCAAAGGGTATCATAAAAACACTGATTTGTGATACACTATCAAAATAAACATCACTATGATATACAACAACAAACTACATGTTACCTGGTTGAATATTCACTGCTCAATCTCGTACATTTCCTGTAACTAAATATTTCATGAAACAAGGGAGATTGTCTACCTGAACCAATGATAATTTCATCTTCCTGCAATAACCAAAAACTATAACCATGAAAAATCTATGTAACTCACCTTGGATGCTGAGAGAAATGGTGTTTTCAATGGAAATCCTGTTGTTCTGAGCACGGCATACATAATCTCCCATGTCAGAGGGTTCTACTTTTGGTAAAATCAAGACCCTATTGTAGCTTGCAAAATAAGCACCTCTGGGAAGCTGGCCATCCTTTCGAGTCCAGTTGTATGATGGCACAGGGCTGGTATAGAATGGGGTTTAAAACCTTTAATTGAGTGTCAGCAAAACTTCACACAATATTTCTACGAATTATATCTAAATCAACATTACTGGATATCTGGCCTCTTAAATACCATTAAAATCTTCAAGTCTAATATACATTAAAGTTTTTTCTTGACTGCATGGGAGTGAACATAAGTTCAGTGTTCCCTATTATCTAATAGATCATATGTGGTTTGAGTTACCTGTATTAAATACATTTTTAAATAAAACTAACCCAAGTTTAGAAATTCTTCAATTTGATTTCACATTTGGGCTATGCCTGGTTGACCAGGCAGTATTGTGAATAATTCCCTAGTCAAATGTTTTCCCAGTCACCCAATCTGTAAACTATAACTTTTGATTAACATAGCCCAAAGCTTAATCGTGAGGATGTCAAATTTGCTAAGTCAAAGAGAATCACAAAAGTCCTTCCTTTCTGAGAAAAGATAAAGTTCCCAACTCAGTGAATAAAGAAAAGTAAAAACGTAGTGGTTGTTCCAATGTACAAGAAAAATTAATTCATGGTTGTTCCAACGTACAAGAAAAATTAATTCATGAAGAGTCAGAGATGATAAGCACTAAATGAAGACTGCAAAAACATTGAATTTGTGGCTTGGCATGAACAGAAAATATGCTTCAATAGGTTGTAATGTTGTGTCAGAAAGCCCTGAACCCTTATGGATCTGGTAGAATGGCAAAATCATGAGAAAAGGATAGGATCACAGATGCAGAAATTGTATTAACTTACAAACTGTTGTCAGAAGACAAAAGAGCTCGCTACATGGGTTTGAATTTTGATCTTTAAGCAAGATCAAAGCCAAAATTATGGATTGCAAGGACTAGATCTAAAAGGTATTCTAATACGAAAGGTATGAGTTACATGCATAAAGTTTTGAAAGCGATAAGTAACTTGCAAAACTTTTTTAACCTGCTGTTCAAGGATGCTGCTGCCAATTAGGACAATGCTAGAGGTAAAACAATAGCTCATCACACTTGAGTCAGCAAACTAAAAAATAACTCTGAAGCAGCATTTGCTGATAAAGTGGCAGCTGCCAGATTTCCAGCAGAATTGAAGTTGAATGAAATAGGAAAAAAATATGCATTCTAAAACAAATTTTAAATTCTGATGAAGCAGGATTACTCAGTAAGAAAATGATGAATCAAAACTACATCCAAAAAAGTGAAAAACAAGCAAAAGGGTTTAAGGCATGGAAAAATAAACACTGCTACTACTTGGTAACATTATGGGTCATTTCATCAAGCCAGGTATCCCTTATGGGTAATACTATGAGTCACTTGATCAGGCCAGGCATCATTTAGTTAGCTAAGAACCCTTTGCGTTCAAGTAAAAATTAAATCAACATGAATGGTTTATTCTAATAAAATAAATAAAACTTTCTATACCTCAATGAGTTACTTTATAAAAAAGCTCAACAATGAAAATTAATAACAGTATAATATACTGTACTGCATAACAAGATAAGCTGTTTGTCATTGTCACACCTGTTCAGGTTCCAAAATGTTAATGTTTAGTGCCGTAAATCTAAAATTCATGTAAACCTGTATAATTTGCACATTTTCAAACTATCTTGAATGCTGCATATACACATGGTTCAAGCATCCTTTTTAGCTAAATTGTAAGGGGTCGCATCACAAACTTAGAACTGCACAAAGGACTAAGATATAGTTGGCATCAAAATGTAATCAGCTTTTACCTTACACAACTCTAGGACAGAATATAGCATATATACTGTACAATATATATATTTATGTACTTGAAAGTTATGGTGAACAATAAACAATAAAGGACTCCCAATTTTATTATCAACTTTTGTTTACAGGTTAATGGCTTAAACGCATACATTGCTACATAGTTATTATTTGGAAGTAGCAGAATTTGATAAAAAATGCCTATATGTAAAACTCTTCAGTGTATGTTATAAATAATACATCTGCAATACTATTTTCATAGATTTTATTCTGTTTACAGAGGTTTGCACACTGTCAACAGGAGTCTGGTGAGAATGAAGTTGGTTGATGGAAGATTTTTTTCCCTTAAGGTGTTTAATTTGCGGTTTAGAATCAATAAAAAGAAAACCAGAAAGTAAAGCTGCACAATGAAAACTAATAAAATATACATTTATTTTACCAGCATATGAACCTGGTAAGGCAGGCAACCAGTGTTAGCTGTAAGTAACATTTTCAAGTAGCAATTTGTGATCATATGATGCTTAGTTTTGGCAAGCAAAAGAGCATATTCTTGATGTGAAGCTCTAGGTTATGTTGCATGTGACAACTGATGAATGATAAACACAACTTAAAATGGGAAAAAAGATGTTCCTTGGCCATCAGTGGTTAATTTCAAGATTTATATTACTTACCCTGTGAAAATTTTAAATGAATGGTCAATCTGTACATAGGTATGATATGAAACTGATATAATGTAATCAAAAGAACCACCAGAGCCAAGAAAAAGAATGCGTTACTGAGCTTTAAGAGAAGACATAGCATTCTATATTATATGAAAGACTTCATTAATTTGGTGGGGGTTCCGTTCCAACGGTGTGACGATAAGCGAAAATCGGAGATAACCGAAAATATAACATTTTTATAATAAAATAGTTTAAATATACTTACCAAGTAATTATATACCTATTGGTTCCCTAACCTACGGCAGCCTAAAGATTCAAAATTCGAGCGGTGGTGCTACTATCATTAGTGTGCAGATGAAAAGGTCCCACCCACTATCTGGGACTCAAAAGAACAACTTAACAGAGAGCTCAATTCGTTTCATGCTCTAATGTCCAAGCAAGGGGAGGAGGGCGGGCTCCGATCATGTAATTACTGGGTAAGTATATAAAAAACTTTATTTTATTATAAAAATGTAATTTTCATATAAGTAACTTACCAAGCAATTAGATGGCTGATTCCACATTGTTAGGAGGTGGGAAAGAGCATGGGCATATTCTACTCCAAAGTAATAAGTATAATAAATTTTAAATAGAAAGGTTGCTAACATTGAATAAATGTTTGTTGTTTCCTTACCTGTTGAGAGAGCTGCTGCAGGTAGGTACTGCCTCTGGTTGGTGCTTCTCTCAACTTGCAGTGGGCGTGGCAGTGTAGCCAAGGGTCGTCCCTACATTAGTGGGAACTTTGCAGCGGAGGAAGTACTGTATGCTGACAAAGTTTTAAAAGGATGCCCTTGCCCTGGGTGAAGACCAGAATGCAAAATAACAACACTATCACCTACACCACAGAATTAAAACCATAACCCAACCATTACAAAATAAAAAACGAAACTGATGGGTATTCCAGGTACAAAGTATCCCCAGGCTTCCCATCGACTCAAAACCTTAAGTCAAGGCGAGTGGATAGCAAAGGAACAGAGAGCTCCCTATGCTTCCTCTCCCAGCACCATGCCAGCTACTACAATTTTCAAACACGGTCTCTATGTCCTTGAGGAAGTATGAGGCGAAAATGGACTTGCATCTCCAGAACGTCAACTGTAAGATCGTAGAAAGAGACAAGTTGTGTCTAAAAACAAGGAAGTTGCAACTGCCCTAATTTCGAGAGCCTTAACCTTAACTAATGGAAAGGCTTCTTCCTGGATCTGAGAGTGGGCTTCTAATATTAACTCTCAGAAAAAAGGATATGGCATTTTTGGGGAGTGGGTGAACTGGGTTTCTTACAGAGCACCAGAGGTTGCTCGTAGGTCCTCTAATCTTTTCTGTCTTATGAAGGTAGTACCTGAGACACCTCACTGGACAGAGAAGTCTTTCTTCTTCTCCATGTCCTAAGATATCCATACTCTTGATGATGAAGGATCTAGGCCAGGGTTTAGAGGGGTCCTTGTTCTTCATGAGGAAACCAAGAGAAAGAGAGCAGACTGCGTCCCCTTGCGCAACACCTATTCTCTTGTCTTTGTCTATTGCTTGTAACTCGCTAGTACGTTTGGCAGTAGCGAGAGCCACTAAAAAGATAGTCTCCTTCGTGAGATTCCTGAGGGAAACAGAACTGAGAGGTTTGAAATGAGGACCTGAAAACCACTTCAGTACAACGTCTAAGTTCCAAGAGACGCTGGAAGAACTTTCTTTCTTAGACATATCGAAGGATTTGATCAAGTCGCTGATATCTTGATTAGAAGACAAATCCAATCCTCTGTGCTTAAAGACTGAGCTGAACATCGACCTATACCCTTTGATGGTAGAGGCCAACAGCTTCCTGATGGACTTCAGGAATATCAGAAAGTCGACTATTTGACTTATAGATGTCTCAGAAGAAGAGACGTTATAGCAGCTGCACTACCTTCTGAAGACTGCCCATTTTGATTGGTAGAGCTTTGTAGAAGATGCTCATCTGCATCTCGCAATTGCTTCTGCAGCCCGTCTCGAAAAACCTTTTGCTCTAACGAGGCACTTGACAGTCTGAGGCCTGTCAGGGACAGAGTGGACAACCCTTGGTGGAATCTGAGAAAGTGGGGTTGTCTGAGCAGAGACCGTTTTTGTGGAAGGAGTTTTGGGTAACCTACCAGGAGTCGATCAGGTCTGGAAACCATCCGTTGTTCGGCCAAAATGGAGCGACTTGGGTCATGGAGGTGTTCTGATGAGTCGACAGCTTGCTGATTACTTCCCTGATCATTCTGAAGGGAGGGAAGGCATACACATCTAAGCCTATCCAGTCCAAAAGCATAGTGTTCGCGCTCCATGCTTGAGGATCCGGGACCAGAGAGCAAAAGAGTGGAAGACTGGTTTCTCCATGTTGCAAAAAGATCCATTGTGGGCTTGCCCCATAGTTTCCACAGACTGTCGCAGACTAATGGGTCTAAGGTCCATTCGGTTGGAAGGACCTGTTTGAGGTGGCTTAATTCGTCTGCAATTACGTTCGTTCTTCCTTGAATGAACTGGGTGACAAGAGTGACTTGGTTCTCCTCCTCCCACAGAAGGAGATCTCTCACCGTCTTGTACAGTGCGAAGGAATGAGTGCCCCCATTTGCGAATTTATGAAAGTACAGTGGTGTTGTCCACATGCACTACTATCTTTTTGCCGCAAACTAGATCCGAGAAAGACTGAAGGTCCAGGTGAATTGCTCTCAGTTACTTTTACGCTGATGAGAATTCTGTTAAAATAGTCCATGTTCTGGAGACTTCTGCCGTCCAGAAGAGCCCCTCAACCTAGGCTGGAGGCATCTGAATAAAACTGAAGGTCTGGGCGCACTGGGAGAAGAGAATTCCTTCCTGAAGTCTTCTTCATGCATGACCACCACTAGAGATCCTTTATTTCTGACGAACTCAGAAGACGAAAAGAGTCTGCTGGGTTTTTCTGCACCAGTTCGCTTTGAGGAAAAACTGAAGGAGTCTCATGTGCAGTCTGCCTGATTTTACAAACTGCTCTACTGAAGCGAGATTCCCCAGAAGACTCATCCACTGCACTGCCGAGCAGGAAGGAAGAGCAAGGAACTGACTGACAGTCTGAAGGCAGTTTTTCGACTCTTTTCATCGCGACAGAAAAGCCCAAAGTCTGAGAGTTCAGTATCATCCCTAAATAGGAATCTCTGAATCGTGTCATAAGGGATTTCTTTTCATTTATGAGAATACCTAACTCTGTGTCAGGTAAAGAGTTTTTTCAAGTCCTCCGCACTTTTTCTCCAACGACGAGCCGGAGTAGTTCGATCAGCCTAGATCTAAGTTGATGTTGATCCCCAGAAGGTGAAGCCAATTCCCTAGAGGAGCAAGGATTCATGTGAAAATTTGAGGGACCGTCGACCAACCGAAGCATAGGGCCCGGAACTGTAGTACTCTGTCCTGAAAAACGAAGCGTAGAAATTTCCGTGAGTCTGGATGAACAGGGATGTGAAAATACACATTCCATATACCCAGGGTGACCATCCAGTCCTTTTTGTACCGAGGACATGACTGAGCAAACGGTCTCCATATGAAATTTCGTCTTCAAAACACATTCAAGGTGCTGATGTCCAGGACAGGCCTCCAGCCACCCCAAGGTCCTTGGAACCATGAAAAGGCGATTGTAAAAATCTTCTGAGTGGGGATCTAGCACTTTTTCCACTGCTCCTTCGTAAAGAAGGGATTCGATTTCCTGAGAGAGGGCCAAAAACTTCGTGGAACCTTTTGAATACGCTGTCAAGGTGATTGGGGATGTAACTAAAGGAGGAGTCTTTACGAAAGGAATGGAGTAGCCCTCCTTGAGAACCTTGATAACCAAAGGATCTGTTCCTCTGCGCTCCCAATCCTTCCAATAAAGTAGAAGTCTGGCTCCTACTTGGGTGTGGAGGACTACCTTCTCACTTCTTGGAGTTGGTCTTGAAGGAACCTCTTAATGGATTTCGTAGGAGGTCGCAAGTTTGATCTAGGTCTAGACTGGGTTTTAGCCTTCCCTCCATGAAAGGGCTAAGACTGTAGAGGGGAGAATGATCTTGATGTGGAAGGCACAGGCTCCCTCGGACGTCTAGTGGACTGTGCCATCAAGTCAGTGGTAGACTTATTCTGCAAGTCTGATAGAATCTCCCTCACAGTGATTTGTGGAAAGAGGTGAGACCTATCTAAAGGAGCAAAGACACCCATAGAAAAGAGGGATACAAGTTCTAAAGAGCTGTCTCTAACTGCTGTATCTAAGCACGAACGAACTCCTAGCCAATCGGAGGCAAAGTCTTCAGCTAGATCAGGACAATCTTCAATCTTCCTCGTTAGCGCCCTCATGGCCCAACTGAGGAAACTAAAACTCAAAACACCTTAAAAATATTCTTGATGTTCCAGTTCAGATGAGGAAAACATTATCTTGGCCGTAGGAAAGGCCGTTCTACGAGTCGAATCCACAAGACTGGAGAAGACCCCTTGGGAGGAGGCAGAAACTCCGAAGGAAGGAGCCTCCCAGTGACATAGAAGAGTACCTTATCTTTAACAATTTGCTGGGGGGAAAAGCAAATGTCGCTTTGCCCTGTTCTCTCTTAGCAGCCAGCAAGACATGAACTTCTTTTTGGGCCTTCTTCGAGGAGGAGGAAAGAACTAGTTTGGGTAACCTGGTACCTTCTGACAAATGCTTTTTCATGAGGAAGGTAGGAGCTGGAGGAAACGCAGAAGAGATGAGTAAGCAGAAGGGGGGGACCGTATCCTGAACAACCTCTTCCTCCTCTGAAGAGACAGGAGACAAGGATTTATCCTTGGACTCCGGAGCAGAAGAGGATTTCTTCAAAAAACCCATAAGCTAGGTCAATTGATGGTTGAGTGGGGCTAAAGAATCTTCTTGAACCGAAGAGGATGACGGATTAATAGAAGAAGGTGCACAGGTCCCAGAAGCAGAAGCTGGGCGTTCAGCTGTTAGCGTTGGAAGTTCGGGAGCTGGTGCCGGGCGCTCAAGAGTGGAAGTCTGGCGTGAGACGGTGGCCGCTCATCAGTGGAAGTCTGGTGTGAGTTGTGGGCGCCGGGTGCTCAGAAGAGGTTGGGCGCTTAGAATGCTTATAGCGCTCAGGACTCTCTCAACAAAAGAAGACGATGAGCAGGAGAATCAGGCTGGGTTTGAAAACTACAGGAAGTTGTGGGCTAGCCTCCCTGTACCTCTTGACAGCCAGGGGAGAGGTGTCGCCAAGATCTGCATGTCTCATGAGCGGGCGCAAAGAAAGAGAGTAGTGATATGGAAGCTTCTTGTATGGACTGGAAGTTTCCAAATCTGAAGAAAGCTGATGCACTAGAATGGCTTTCCAATGGTGTTTAGTCGAAGCCTGGGGCAACCGACAGGTTAGACAGAGGGGGGTGACTGCCTGTGGGCAAACCCAACCAGCCTCCCTTGGACCTCCAGTATGTCTTCTCCCCAGTGCGGGGGAGCAGGACAGTGACCATCTAGGAGCACTGGTGGGACGGACAGCCACCTCCTCAACATTCACAGCACTCTCACTTCTCAGTGTACTTTCATTACTCACATTTTTTTCCATTAGAGATCTAATGGCCGGTCCCATTTCTGTAATTGTATTAGATAACACACTAAACTTCTGATTGAACCTTGATTTGAGGCTGGCAATGGCACTAAGAGCAGAATCATGGGAACCTGGAACAGGAGTAGATGGTAACGTAGGAAGACCTAGGAGAGGAGGAGGAGGAGGAATTGGAGGAGTAGTAGTTCCATCATCCCTACATTATCCAAAGGAATAGAACCTGCATTAGCCCTATCCTCACCCCTAATGGCTGCCTTCCTCTTCCTATCTCTTTCTAATTTTTCTAGATGAGACTTAAAGGTTTTCCATTTCTTATCCCCCAAATCATGACACTCTATGCAAGTATTATCTTTACTGCACTCTTGCCCGAAACATTTAGTGCATTTTGTACGAGAATCGTATGAAAGCTTGGTTAGCCTAGTTCTACAACCCTCAGAACAGAAGTGGACACTGGATGAACTGGAAACCAACATCGTTAACTAAATTAATTCCTACAGTTAACCTGAAACAACAATTCATCATCATCAATGACAGAAAGCCACAAAGCAACAATCCTGAATACTTCACCAAGATCGGGCAAATAACTAGCCGAAAAGCGAAGAAGCAGCTGCATAAAACTTCTGATGTTGACTGGAAGCCCGCAGGAAATGAATTGAACTCTCTGCTATGTTGTTCTTTTGAGTCCCGGATAGTGGGCAGGACCTCGTCACCTACACACTGGTGATAGTAGTGCTGCCGCTGTTAAATTTTGAATTTTTGCCGCTATAGGTTAGGGAACCAATAGCCATGTAATTACTTTTGGGAAGTTACGAGATAAATAGCGATTTTCAGTTATCGACTTCGTTAGCATGTATCGGGCGTTAACAATACGCATTATCAACTTTCATAAGCAGAAATCAGTGCATATTGGCGCTGAGAATCGCTGATTTTTGTTGCTAGACAAGCGCCATAAAACCAGATCGCAGATGACTGAGCCCGCCAATAACTGGGGACTACCTGTATCAGATTTTAGTTATCAACAGTTTTCAATTGTTTTATGTCTGAAACATATCCTGAAACGATAATGCTAAAAAAAAAATATTTAGATTGGTTTATTGACAATTTTGTTCATATGACTTGTAAAAAAACATCTGTATGAATAATTCAGGATAGGATCAAGTTAGTTATACAACGTTTTGGACTGTTTTACGTGTAAACAAAGGATAGGATCAAGTAAGTTATACACCGTTTTGGAATGTTTTACGTGTAAACAAACATATCTAGAAATGTTGCTACAAAAAAATTGTTTAGATTGTTCACAGACAAGTTTGTTCTTTGCTTAAACGGCACTGTAAACGACAAATTGTAAAACACATAAAAGAGTCTATGAATAATCCTGGATAGGATCACGTTTGAATTAATAATTGTTTTGGACTATTTTATGTGTAAATAAGCATATCTTGAAATGTGCAACTTTTAATTTTACATATTAATTTTGAAAAGTGACATCATGATTTTTTCAACTGCAACACAAATGAACTTAAGAGGTTGAATTTATATATTTCCCTGCGAGAGAATTTCATAATTAGTTGTGGAATAAGTTGTAACAATTTGAAGCAAATCCCTTTAATCATAAGGTAGAAACAGTCATTTACTTTATAATGGGGCCTTATGGCGTCGATACTCCCCTTAAAGCCAATTACCCATTTGTGACTTGTGTTCCTGTACTTGTCATGCCTTGTCAAATGAAATTTGGGCTTTCATACAAAATGTGTTTCTAAGTATTGTAACATATTCTTTATAACCGGACACTATGAAGTACCTACACATTAAATACGCCTACCAAATTCTCTGAAAGAATAATACCACTTCTATTGTGCTTAATTCACTCTACTTTATAATAAAAACAAATTGTCCACCCACACTCAGCATCCTTTGAGTAGGTGGGGGCATGAAGAATCTGAGGGAAAGAATAAAACATGGCAATTTCAATGAAAATGAACATCATAATTGTGGGAACAATACTGAAAGGAGGCATACATGAGGTGCACATCGGTGAGTAGAAATGTGGACACACATCATTCAAGAGGTTAAGGTATAAGGGGGCTGACACAAAATCTATAGCTAGTAATGCAACAAAGCATAAATTCTGGTACAACATCTGTGAGATGAGCCAACGCGAGTAGGCATACTACTTGAAGATGACATGGCTCAAGATGCAATTAAGTGGAGTAAATAAATGAAAGAACAGTGAAGATTAAGATGATCATAGTAAAGAAGGTAATGGTTGAGTTTTCAGGTTACTTGCCACAATCATGAAGATGAAGAAAAGCAAGAATACTGGGAAAGGCTATCAGACACGATACCTATAGGAGAGTTAAATGTGCACAGAGGATGTTATTAGCAGATAACACTGTATCTTAAGGGAAAGAAATCATGAAGGATAAGTAAAATCATCAAATAGCTTGAAATCCCCTACAAATAAAAACACGACTCATAATTTACTTACTAGCCAAATGCAATGCACTCCAACCTCACATCTTCCCCACGAACAGGAGACTCTGGGAATGCCTTGGGGAAATTATTGGCAAACTTCAGCTGCTGGAAGTTAGCTGTGGAAATAATTGTTTAATGAAGATGTCATCCAAAAATAAATTTATCTAATTCTTTTCACAAGACATAATTCATGTATGCAACTGCAATCAACTCCTGGAAAGCTTAAAAAATACTCGATTAAATTTCCATGGCTATCTCTGAGGCAACTGTTTCCCAAACAACTCAAATCTACTTTAGATTAGATTTAAGAATACAATAAATTACAAGTATTAATGTATAAAAAATAGAATTAAGTGCACAGACAACAAAAGGAATATTTTTATTGCTTCAGCAAAATGTAAAACATGAAATTCAACAGCAATCTGGAACTTTATATATATATATTTATAAGATGATGACCTTGAAAAGTACAGTATATGTAGCCTACCCAAATTAATATCTGACATGTGATGTTATAACATCTGAGGAAAACATCCATTACACATTGCACATAAAAAGCAATTACTTACGGTGAGGAAAGACTTCTAATCTGAAGAAAGGACCATTTTTACCAATTCCTGACACTGAACTCTGAACATTGCAGCTGTAAGTACCACTATCGATGTAGTCAAGATAAGAAAAGTATAAATTGCCATCAAATGAAACCATAGTTCTTTTGTCTTCTTCCACGAAGTTAGGGAAATAACCCTTTGCCCAGTAATACCTCACATCTGCAAAACAAAAACATCTAATTATTAGACAATATAATTATCCAGGGCCTTTTCAAGTTTTTTTTGTATTTCTCCCTTATTACCATATAAAAATGACACTTAACAAATTCCAAAACCCTGCTTCAGTACACCACCAGCTTTAGATTGTTCATTACAACCCATTAATCATCAGATGCCTTATTCTGTGTACAGATGATCACAGTTGCACCACAATCCTTAAAAGACCATACCCCACCATCCAGCTGACACCCTATTGCCACTCGAAACTACATTCCTTCCAATGTGTGAATCCTTAGCAGTCTCAGCAGGACTTTCCTAGATTGCCTTTGTGCTTCTACTTTCTAACATTTCTCTTTATTCTGAAGGCCCTTATTCACTGGTAGATGATTCCTTCTTTGTTTCATATTATCAATGCTTACTTTCCCTTCAATTTTCCAGTATATAGTGTGGAAATCTCCTCACTTCCCTAGAATGGGTTACTGAGTTATAATTTTCATCTTAATTTTAGCTTTGTCTGGACTGGTCAATTTTACTCAGATGAAACTTTGCTTCAGTCTAACTTTATATTTATGTGGAACTGTGTAGTATCTGGTAGTGAATTATTATCTAGAGTAAGTGTCAACTTACTCCATGTCCTCCTCCAGGCGCTTGCACGTTTGCTGCTATGGGACTGCACCACAAAGCTGGTTTCTCTAGGGGAGCCACTTACTCCCAGACCATAGATACAGCAATCATTAAGAATTCAGAAACAATGTTTAAGGAGTTTAAATCCAACTATTGTTTACCCTACGTAGCCCCAAATGGAAGGCCGTCATCATCGTCAACACTCTTCCCTACTATCAGGCAAGGCATCTTCCTGTACCCTAATGGCCTCTGCAATTATCTCATTCTTGGTACACCTTCCCCAAAAAAGAAAATGATCCCTTAGTGACCCCCAGCAGACCAACCTTGGGCAGACTTTGGCCCTTTGCCAAGTGACAGGAATCTATCTTCATGGCCTTCATCCTCTGAAACAGTTCTGGTGGCCACCCACTCACCTTCAAATGAGATTTTATAGCTTAGCACCTGGAAGGCCTATTTCCATCCTCTGAGGGTTTGGTGTGTGGCTACAGATCAAGCTGCCCAACCCCCCTGCAATGGCATTGCTCATGTTTTTTATTCATTGTGAAAGAATACAGCAATAAAGTACAAAATATACTGACAAACAAGCAGGCAGCATAGCAGGCTACTCATCTAAGTTTTCATGGATCATTTAGGGCACATAGTCAAGAGAAGCACGTCCACACTAGCTGACAGCCAGAGAGAGTGAGTTGGGTATTCCCCCAGTCAACCCTATCTCCAGCAAGTTAATTCCCTTGTGACAAAGTTCGACTGATCCAAGTCATGCTACAGGATACTCCAATATAGAAGGTGAAGGTTTGTATTTCCATAGGAACCACTGGGTTTTAAACAAATTTCATGGATGCTCCATTAATAGTTTGAAGAGCCTTATACATTTCTTAAAAAATACCGATCGATTCTTAAATGCTTCAGACTACTGTACTATCTCTTATTTACTATGCAATTTTAAGATACATGAATATTCTTTGGTTTTACTTTACTAACCAGGAAAGTGCTGAGGTGGGTCACAATATATTGCTTTGCCCCAAAATTGGTTTCCTTGTTCATCAGATCTCTTCAGATTGAATTCAGCAACATATGCAAATGATAGCTGAACACTTTCTGATGTAACGCTGCCAAACTCACTGGTGGCACGACAATGGTACTTCCCTCGGTCTTCAACCTGTAAGCATCAACCACACCATTACTATAGACATCCTTATTAAGCAGAGAGAAGGTGTGCGCTTCTCCACAACAGTAATATCAACATGTGCATGGCTAGTTTCTTTATTCATACCTGCTTTGGATTATTTATTATTAAGGTTCCTCCAGAAACAGTAAATCGAGGGTCTTGCAGAGGATCTATACGCTTAGGTGTGAGTTTATTTTCCTCATAGGTTTCTTTATACCAGTCATACGCTGGATGAGGATATCCTTCAGCTAAGGAAGAAAATTTAGAAAAATTAGTTCCTGTAACAACTACGGTATTAATAGTAGAGTTTAACCTTATTAAAACTCTTCATTATAATGTTTCAATTTAACCCATTCAACCTACCTAAGCACATAACTGACACATAATTAATCACTTCTCGACGAGCAAGATCAAACATAGTATTCCTAGGCTGCTTGATAATAGCTGGACCACGAGGAACCTTTTCAGGATCACTGATGATCAGGCCATATTCATGACTACGTTCAATTGATTCATCATACAGATTGTTGAGGTTGGCTTGAGGTATTTCACAAACATACAAAAGAGGGTCTTCGCCATCCACCATCAATAAACCCCATTCCTTGTACTGAACTGAATACCTGCAATGAGAGATAAAAATCACTGTTATTATGCGCTAAAATTAATGGTCAGGAGTATTTTGAACATAAAGACTGTTAGTATCTGCATGAATTCCCCAATGACAAAATGGCAATACACGAGAGAGAGAGAGAGAGAGAGAGAGAGAGAGAGAGAGAGAGAGAGAGAGAGAGAGAGAGAGAGAGAGAGAGAGAGAGAGAGAGAGAGAGAATTATACAAACTTACATATATGCCAAGAACTGCTTTTTAGGACTAGATCCCTGATTGGGCAGGAAGGCCTCCATCATATCCTGATATGATGTACCATCCCCTTCATTTTCCCATATATTAGGTGTCTTCTGTATACCAGAAGTATACCAGTTCCTCAAAAGGGGATCATTTTCACGGAGGTGGCGTATCAAAAACCCGTGCTCCTCCTTGTTGGAAACACTCACTAGATCAGAACCTTCCCCATATGCCTGAAAATAAAAAAGCCATAAAAATACATTTTTTTCTCCAGGAGCTGTTTGTTCGATACGTAGCAAATTGTCAATCATTCCAGTGCATAAACAATTGTATTTTGGAGCAAATCTAAACAACTATGAATGTAGACCTTTTTCCTCTCAATACTACTTTACACAAAACCAAATTACATAAGAAACCAACAGTTCAAAAATATCATAAAATGGAATTACAAGAAGGTTAAATTTCATATTAATTTTCAGCTTCACTTGGTAAATCTTTGAAAAAGTAATCATGGAAAATTTCCACAAATGCAACAGATGTACAAAGATAAATCAATTATTAGCTTAAAAAAGATCAAAATAAGATCATAATATTATTTAATAAATGAACTTTCTGAGAGACCATCAGTGTTATTTAAGCTCATAAAAGTTGATTTAAAATTCTCATTTTCTCCACTGGTTGCACACTAATTATTTTGTATAGTTACCTGTAGTTAAACCCTTCAGTGTTTTAAGCAGTTATCAAGCATTACACAGCATAAGACTCAAGACCAAATAATTGTAAACAAAAGGTTTTGTTCATCTCTTTATATGAAAATGAACTTAACCTGTTCTAATACTGACACAAAAGTTATTTGTAGATGGGTGAACCCAGCCTATTTTTGTGAAAATGTTCACCTGTCTGTGTAAAATTGGGAAACCTAACTGATCTGTAGACACTGCGCCTATTTGTAAGAAGGGGAATCGTTCCTTTTTATTATCGTGGAAATCTAACCTTCCTGAAAGGAACATAACTAATTAACTTGTGGGCGAAGCCTCTTCATAAGCAACAGAATCTAGCTTATTTGTAAGATACTAAAACTTTGTAAACTGGGGAACCTATCCTATTTTTAATTGAGGGAACCAAACCTGTCTGACACAAGGGAACTTGACCTGTTTGTAGCTAAGTTAACAACCAGTCTGACCTATCAGGGTGAATCCAACTTCTTTGTAAGAACCTACCCTTCCTGTGAGTGAAGGACCTTAACCTATTTATAAACAAAAAGAGATGTAATACATGGTATTGAGACTCAAGTCTAAAAGTGGGGCTAAAGCCAAGAAAGTGGTATACCCAGTATGTAGCAAATTCACTACTGCTACACTATATCTTCCTCCTTCTTTAGGAGAAAAAGAACAGTACAAGCAGTTCCTGGTTATCGGTGGGAATTCCGTTCCCGATGGTGTGACGATAACCGAAAATTGCCAATACCCAGGGATTGGTGCCATTGCTAAGTGGGGATCGGCAGTTACTGGTGTCACTAGACAAGCGCCATAAAACTGGATCGTCAATAACCGGGGACTGCCTGTACATGAAAAGTAACTCACTCTCTTTTCTGGGTTGTTATGCAAGAGCTTCCAAAATTCTCACATAATTCAGATCATTAATATCTACAACCAAATGATTCAAGATTAAGATTATTAAAATGTACTGTCTAAAATCTAAACGTACTAAAATGAATATATTACCGTAAGTTCTTAATTCATGAATTAATACTAACAAATCATTTTACTCCTCATAAACAAATACTAACCTGGCATTGGATTCTTGCTTGTTTTCGTGTCTTGACAGGAGACCTCATAAACTTGTAGCATGATAACTTATAATGAATCCAGTTTGTTGGACATTGTACATCAGTTTCACCTTTTGGACCTTTTGCCTCCGATAAAACATTTGTCTTTGCCACAGGCTTTTGTCCTTCTGCATAAAGTAGCTGCTCACAAATTATAAGTGTCACCAAAAGCGCACATATGTCCCTTAACAACATTGCACTGAAAGAGAAAAAATACAAAATTCCATATCAACAATTTGTAACAGAGATAAACATTAATGAGGGTTAATCTAACACTGAACTAATGTTGAATGCAAAATAAAAAGATTATAAAATCACAATTTTTAAAAGCAAATTGTATTTTCCTAACTATACAAACCCTAGGTCCTTTACATTAGAATTACTTTCAGCGTAGAGGGCTGGAAACCGCCACGAACTTTCTGGAACAAGGTATTGGGCAGTTAACTACAGCCAGGAGGTGGGGAGTACCATTCTGCCCGGATGTAAACATTCCAATTCTGCCTTGGCCCAGGTATCAGGATGAGGTGTGGCAAGGGTGGGCATGAATGTAATGTAAAAGGACCTCAGGTTTGTATAGTTAGGAAAATACAATACTTTTTAAAAATTGTGATTTGTTCCGACACGATATACAAAACCGCTGGTCCTTGCTAGGGAAGACTCACTGGTTGGAGGGAGGAATACAGAGTGAGTCTCTATGAACTGACTGGTTCACGACACCTTGTCTTCCCTTCCTGGTCGATGGAGCGGGAAGGGAAAACTGCCTCTGACAAAATGATCGGGTTGTAAGAAACGCGGGATCAATTTGTTAGACTTCTGGGTCCCTTTGCATGAAAGAAGAATCGTCAACTCATGCAAAGTAGGCTAGGAAGAACTTGGAGTTGGTGACACTATGGCAATCACAAGCATTGGGTTTGTCTTATTGTCATCAGTCTCTTCCCCTCCTTAACGGGAAGGAGTGGGGTTGGTTCTATAAGCATGAACGGAAAATAGATCGGGAGCTCCTATTGGGTGCTTACCTGCATCGACTGCCAGATCCAGCATGTAACGGCACGTCCCCTCCCTGCCCATGGGAAGACAGATGAGATGGGGAGAAAGAAGAGATGCCTGTAACTCCACATTCATTCTCCCAATAACAACCATACATCTTAGGTGAGATGCAATCTGTCTGTCAGAGGAGCCGGGTAAGTGGCCAACTTGTTGAGCAGCCACTACAGGACCTAAGGAACAAGTGTCCAAGGACTTTGAGCAACATCCTGGAGGTAGAAGGAGGTGAAGGTGGTCTGTTGGGACCACACATCTGGCCTTCAGCACCTGCAGAACTGGGATACATGATCTTCCAGGAATGTGAGGACGGACCAATGCTGGACTTTGTGAGCTCTTCGGATGAAGCGCACTGTGTGTCTTCCCAGGGAGCAAATACGCTCTCTTATCGTCTCACAAAGCCAGAAAGAGATCGTGTTCTTGACACTTTGCTTTTCTTGGTCGGGCCAGTACTACTGGTGAGTCGCAACACTCAGGCTGAGATGTCGTAGTCCTCAGATAAGCGCGCAGCACCCAACAGGACACAAAGCATCTGGTCTGGTTCATTACTCACAAAGTCCTCTAGGAGGGAATTGCGAAGGACTGGAACTGTCGTCAGGGACCCCAAGGATTCCTGGAGTCTTCGCCACACGAAATCCGGGGCGAAATCGAGCGTAACTAATACCCATCCCCTCGAGTGTTTAACATCGAAGGAAAGTCCGTGCAGTTCGCCAACTCTCTTCGCCGATGCCAGGGCTAGCAGGAAGACAGTTTTGAGGGTCAGATCCCTGTCTGACAACTCTCGTAAAGGCTCATATGGTGCATGAGTCAGGCTCCTTGAACGAGAGTCACATCCCACGCAGGGGGCCTGAGATCCCTGGGTGGGCAAGACCTTTCGAAGCTTCTCATCAGTAGGGAAATCTCGAAGGAGGGGGAGATGTCTACTCCTTTCAGCTGCAAGACTAGGCCGAGTGCGGCACGGTAGCCTTTTACAGCTGAAACATAGAGAAGCTTCTCTCGGTGAAGGAAGACGAGGAAGTCTGCCACCTGCTGAATAGTAGCTCTGACCAAGAGACACCCCTTCCACGACACCAACCACAGAAGATGGACCACTTCCCCTGCTATACCGCTGCGGAGGATCGTCTGAGGTACCCGGCCATCTCTGTTGCTGTGTGATGCAAAGCCTCTTGCTTCAAAGATATGGTGTATAACCTCCAGCCGTGAAGACAGGGACTGCACTGCCTGGTGGTACCGCTCGTGGGTTGACGCAGCAGGTTGGGCCGGGGATCTCTGCGCCTCAGAGAGGAGCCAGTAGGTCGGGATCTAAACGGCCTGCATGCCATTTGGGTGCCACCAAAATCATACTGAGATCTCGGAGGATCATCATTGGCTGATCACCTGGGAACTCGAACAGAATGAAGGAAAGGCTTGGTACCACTGAGGTTGTCCCATGGGTGCTGGAATCGCGTCCTCAGGCGCCCATGGGTCCGGCATGACAGAAACAGAAGGCCTGGAGTTTTCTGTTGTGTTGGGTGGCAAACAGGTCGATGACTGGACGCCCCCACAGGTTAAATAGCCTTTCCGTGACTTCCGAGTGAAGGGACCATTCGGTTCTGATCACCTGATTCGGGTGGCTGAGCTTGTCTGCCACGACATTCCTCTTGCCTGGAATGTACCTGGCTAACAGCTCTACCGAGTGAACCACAGCCCACTCATGCACCTGCACCATCAACTGGTGGTATTGTCACTCATCAGTACCATGGAGTGTCCCATAACTCAATCCCGGAACTCTTGGAGAGCCAGGAAGGCTGCCTTGAGTTCCAGGATGTTGATGTGGAAGGTGCTTAGTCGCCTCGGTGCCACACTCCCAAATCACAACTCACTCCAGGTGTGTATCCTCGGTCAATGCGCCTGGAGAACAGCAGCATGTCCGGAGGGGGAGTCTGCGGATACTCTATCAAGAGGTTCCTGTCGTCCATCCACGGGTGAAGGTCCCCTCTCACCTCCTCGGAAAGAGGGATGAGAAAGGACTGGGACCAATACTCCTTTAGTCTCCATTGTAGAGACTGCAGGTGAAGACGCCCAAGAAGTACCAGATTCTCCAGCGACGATATGTGACTGATGACAGCTTGCCATTGCCGGGCTGGCTGTTCCTGTCAAGAAAGGAACAGCTGTGCTGCCTGCCTGAACCTGCTGATACGAGAGTCCGAGGAAAGACTGCGGCTGCTGCCGTGTCTATGTGCAATGCCCAGGTACTTTATCCTCTAGCTTGGGGTGAGACCTGACTTGAGATTCACCATGATCCCAAGATCCGAAAAAAACTCAGGGAGTTGATCCCTGTCCTGCAGCAACTGCAAGCTGGACCTCGCCAGGGGCTAGCCGGTCGTCGATACCCCAGTAGACGAGATCCCGTGCGAATGGGCCAAGCTGACATGAGAGAAGACTCATGTGAACACCGGGGAAGGCGGTCGAGCCCAAAGCACAGTTGCCCTGAATTGGAAGACTGTCTCCTGGGATAAAGCGGGGTACTTAGCAGAAGACGGATGAATGGGTATTTGGAAACACGTGATCCCTCAAGTCCACCGTAAGCATGAAGTCGTTCTCCCTGATGGAAGCGAGCATGGAACATGTTAACGCATCGTGAAACTGGTCTGGCGAATGAATCAGTTCAAGGGGAGAGAGTATGACCAATCTCCATCCCCTAATGGCTTTTTCTAAGGGGGAAGACACAGCTGTAAAAACTCCCTGGGGACTGGTCTGACACGACTTCCACAGCACCCTTGTTCGCATGGCTTGCACTTCTTGCCGTGGTCTTGAGTCCTTCTGAGTTCCTTGGATGTAGATGCAGAGACGGACCGGAGAGTAGGTGAGGGGTGGCCGAGATTCGAAGGGTAGTAGATATCCCTCCCGAAGAACATCCACTATCCAGGTCTCGGCTCGTGTCGCTGCCATGTTGCCCAATGGCTGAGCAGGCACAACCTCCCTCGGCAGCATCTGGGGAGATGCCACCATTTCTTTCTCTTCTTCTTCTTCCCCACCCTCTCTTTTCCGGATTGGAAGTGGGCTGAAAGGGGTGGAAGATCCACCTTTCCAGAGGAAGAAGAAGACTGTGTTTCCAGGGATCCTCTGAAGACTGGGACTTAGGGCCAAAGAAGTGCTAGCCTGACCCGAGGGCCTGGCCACAGTGGAACGTTAAGATCCGGAGGGGAGGTCTTGGCCACTGCCTGGTGACCAAGCCGGTCACTGTCATCAGCCCAAAGCTTGTCCACCGCAGCAGGTGCAGCAGTGCAGGAGCCAGGACAGTCAGGAGACGAATCCAGGGTTGGAGGCATGGGTGGTGCATGGGAAGCCAGGCCGGGCTGAGTGTCAGGGAAGCAAGGAGCCAGAACCGTAGTCATAAACGAGCGTGGGTCAGCAACAGGAGCAGGCACCGGCATATAGGGCACCGATGAAGTCACTGTGTGCGAGAGGCCAGGCAGGGATAAAGGGGCCAGGAACCCAGGAGGCAGCGGCACGGAGGGGTATGTAGCAGGAGCAGCTGACACCTGGGTGTCCAGGTGCGAGGCCATCGTCACAGGCAGCTTGCCGAAGGACGACATGGTGATAGTCGTGGTGGTGGAAGTGGTGGCTGTGTGGGTCGTCATCAGAGCGCCAGACAAATGGGACACCAGACCCTCCAGTGACGGAATGCCAGGCAGACCCAGGTGCAGCCAGGCAGAGGTGAGATCAGGTACCTGGCCAACAGAGGGACACTTCCACCCCAAACCTGAGGACAGAGTCGGGTCAAAGGCCTCTCTACTCACTCCGGGGAAAATATTCCCCGAAGTGAGGAGAGCTCCAGAGATGTCTGAGCAACCGTTCTCCATCGCAGCCTTCTACACCTGAGATGAAACGTCAATGAGGAAGGAAGGGGAGTCTCACCGAGGGAGAGGCAGCAAGAAGGGGGAAGCTTGCCAGGAGGAGAAACGATCCGGGACGGATCAGCCACCATGGGGAGTAAATGGGGGGCGTGTTACCCTCGGACATTCCCTTGGTGGGCTTCCTATGGTATCGTCTCCTCCCTTCAAACTTCTTCCACTCGACAGACCAGGAGCAACACTCAGTAAAGGGCGAAGAGCGTGAACACACGTCCCCTGCAGGTGGGGCAGAGGGCATGTGGGTCCGTGTCCACGCTAGATCTAAATGTGTTACATTTTTTGCCTCCCACCCACATTTGTAATGAAAGACAAAAAGGAAAGTTTCCACCGGGAAATGCTCAACAGCAGTCAGGCAGAGAGTGAGAAAACAACGTCCGAAGTCTACGATGGCCGAAAGCAAATTGGAATGTTTACATCCAGGGGAGGCAATACTTCCGCCTCCCGGATGGTAGTTAACTGCCTAACCACCTTTTTTGAAAGTTCAGTGGCTGTTTCCAGCCTACGCTGAAAGTAATTCCTAATGTAAAGGACCGACAGTTTGTATATCGTGTCAGAACAAAAATTTTTTTACCTTATTTCCTGATACTGAATTCCCACCCCCTCCAAAGAAGCACCCCAATTTTGAATAGCAAATTTTTTGGAAAAAAAAAAAAAAAAAAATACAAATAAATATAAGGTGGAGTGTAACTCATGCATTGATGTCTGTTCTGATTGGTTCACTGTGCACATTTCACAGTCCCAATGCACTGAAGTACTGTGAGTTTGGTTATAATGGCATAATGATAATTGTAACTTTCAACTTACAGTATTTATCCTAAAAAATCTTTGTTTCATGTTTTTTTCAATATTAAATAAGCACTTCTGAAGACTGACATACCACCAAACTGAAAAACTTGAACAGATTAGGATGTAATGTCCATGATATGATCTGCCTAGCTGTGCTGTGTCAGAAATTTTCCTGGTCAACGGTGTCTCAGCTCATGCAAATACAATGGAGCCACAACTGTCACAGTACTTAGAGATTTTGATGGTACAATACTGGACGCAGGCTTACACAGTAGTTTTTATTAATCAAATAGCAATGGGAAATATTAAAAATAAGGAATAACATTTTACTGCACTGTTACAGTACACTTTTTAAAACACTGCACGAGCACATCCCAAAAAGAACACAACAGAAATAGAATACAGTACTAAATTCCTCTCAATACAGATCCTACAAATTGGAAAACACTTCAATCTTCAAAACCTTAAATATTTTACACACCATTACCAAGTATAAAAAAGTGGACTGAATTTCTAAGAAAATATCATGAAAAAGCAATCTAGTATAAAATTTACATACTGATTATGATGTTGTTCCTACGGTATGATTTACCAGTACATACCCAATTTTACTGCTGTCAGCTCATAATGTACCCTTAAAGTCAGGGATGTTTGAAAAGAGGAAAAAGGAATCTTTGTGACTACACACTTTTTTTGTTTTTATACTTTTTTTCACTTATTTTAACTAGGAATAATTTATACACTTCACTTATAGGTCACATACAGGAGGAGTTCTGGTTACTGTCTAGCAAAGATAACCTTCCACTGGGTTAAGAATGGGCCAATGAAAAAATCTTTGGGATCTACACTGCATGATAAATTACCAAGACTTTAGGAAAAAATAAAGTCTCCAACGCTATGAAACACAGCACAGTACTTTAATTGTAGTTTAATATGAAATTTACATTTTGCGATTTCTCAAATGACCACTAACCATTCTCACAAATTTAAAAATTTTAACAGACATGGTAGAAATATTCACTTAAACGGTATAAGCACTTGATTCATGACGCAGAGGGAAGTCTGAGGTGTCTAGATGGGAAGACTAACTCAGCTCAGCCATGTGAACTACCCGAGTACTGCATATCTACTGACTGGCTCAATGAGAATGTGTTCTTTGTGTCTTACAAATGAGGGGGTGATGAAATGGGCAATCACGAGCACAGGATATGGGGGATGAAAAGGGTAATCAAAAGTGTAAGGTGTATGCTGTAATAAATTTGCACACTCGATCTGCTTCAATCATATGACATGCTGTCTGACCTGTGCCCTATAGATTGTTACCAGTTGTTCGCTATGGAAGCCGTTGCTTCTTTGGTGTAAGCTAGGCTCTGATATTAATACAACTGAGTACTGTACTGTTCAGTACTTGGAAAATAGGAACCATAATATTTGTAAAATAAGAGTGAAGTCTAGCTAAAGTGTGGCAGCACTGCGCTTACTTGTGTTATATCTTTCATATCGTCAGTTTCTTGTGAAACTTGTACATACACAGTATTTCTTATAAATACACACATACATTAAATAGAATATCTGGTGCTGGTGATAGTTACTTAATAATGAATATGTAATTTGGGTAGGCCACGCTACCAAGATGAAGATCTCGAGTGACATTTTTTCTTGTTTGTGTCGTATTTTAGTTTTTTTTTTGTGCTTAATGTAGAGTTAAAAAAAAAACTACATGAATAATTCTTATTTCTTTGGATTCTATATAAGTTTTAAGCTAACGTACGTTTTCATAGGCTAGCCTGGTTTAAGATGTTGGGGCAGCCTAAGATAGTACTGTATAGCCTAGGATAGCTTAGTTACTATTCCTGTGAAAGCATACCAAATATATTCACACCTCCCTTGGACCCATCAACACAAACAATTAACGTGTTACTGTCTACATCAAAAAGAATGACTTTTCAAAAGCCTAACACAGCAACAAAACTATTTAGTTACCTTCATATAATTTATATTACCTTGCTCCTCTGTACAACTATTCACAACACTTGCTTCAGTAATAGTGGCAAGCTGCAGACTATGTACCTGAACCTGGGGCAACACATTTATTTACATTTCTCAACTGTAAACACCTAAAACTTGACGTCCAACCATCCGTCTCTGAAGTAAACATTCGTTTATCAACAAATGGAAATACTGACATGAATGAGCTGTAGGAAAAAGATCTAAAATACACAGCAACAAAAATATACCAGAGCAGATAATGGTTAAGAGTTCCACAAATATCATTACATAAACCTGAGACGGATCATCACACAGATAATATAAACTTCTAATCTGGGATTAATCCATAGATCACAGGATAAATGTTAATGAATACACAAGTAAATGTATAATTTTCCAAATCTGTGCATAACCCAAATCTAAAAAAATATATGGTAGAACTAAGTTATAGGTACACGGCGGGTATTTAGCGAGAAATAGCAGTTTCTTATAGTATTTTGGATGCTTATTAACAATTTAACGTTAATTTTTGGCGGTCGGCTGTACTAACTTACAATTTACCTTTTGAACTCTACCCCACGTATGGGGACTTCGATGGGAATCTGGGGTTTCCATACGCGATCTTCACGAGACAGAGCACCAGCACGCATGTTTCGAACGGTTCATATCCTGTCTGGCAAGTGCAATAACTTGTTAACGTATGGGTAACTCAACCCCCCCCGGGCCAGTACTAAACACGGCGAAGGGACATTCCATTTGGCCGACGACAAACAAATGCACTTATTGCACCGCCAGTGACTTGCCGGACGGGATATGAATCGTTCAAAACAGACGTAGCCGTGCTCTGTCTTGTGAAGATCGCGTTAGGAAACCCCTTGTTGGATGTACTTCAGGGGACAATTACAGGTTAATTACAGCCGACCGCCAAAAAATAACGTTGAATTGTAAATAAGCAACCAAAATACTATAAGAAACTGCCATTTCTCGCTAAATACCTGCGGTGTCTCTATTACTTAGAAATACCAAATATATTAGTAATCGCTACTTGCAACCTAGGTAATTGACATGCCTTCAACTCATCAAGTGTATCAATTGTATTGACAGTAATTTATATTTCCATTGTTACATACTCAGCGTCACATGCAAAATTGAACTTTCAAATGGGGGCATCTTTCAGTTAACTTTACCCTTCCAAACTCATGTTATAGCTTGCAGGTCTTTACAGGAAAAAGTTTTTTTTTTTTTTTTTTTGCAAAATCAGTCAGTAAAAAATAAAAAATACTGTTAGTTGTGACCCAGAGGGATACGGTAATAGCCCTTCTTTAGTTCAGCTAGGTTTTGATTACGCTTCCATTTTGGGTGTTAACACTAGCCTTGAGTATATAACAATCATTAGGCAAGGACACCTACGCAACTGGTAGGCTAGCCTGTCATAAAAAGGAGGGTATTGTTTGGGGTTAGGCTAATCTGCTTTAATATGTTGAATTTTATGTGCAATAAAGCTAGACTGCTGCCAAATGCACCTCAATTGTGTGATCTGTCATTCGAATATAGGAAATACCCTAAATACAGCCTTAAGGGACCCGTGGGCTTGCCCTATTTCAAAATAGTAGGGCACTGTGAGGAAATTTCGTATAAAACTGTTTTTTTTTTTTTAATATTAGCCCCAGAACAAAGACACCATCAGGGGCTGGGTAGGCTTACCCAAGCTTTGAATCTAGGATTAGCGTAGGACCACCAAGCCAGGCAACCTGGCGTCCTAGGGTACCGAATGACTCACAGACACTCCTACCGGATTTCACCTTTTCGCATTTAGGGGATTAATTACATTCAGTTCCATACAAAAACAGTTCAGAAATGTCAGTCGCATAACTACAACAAAAAGGAGAAGCACAGCACACGAAAATACTCACAAACATTTACGAGGCTGACGGAGTTACAACATAACAACAACCACACCTTTACTCTTCCTTTGGTTTAAAAACATCCTTCGTCCGATTCTCTTGTTCAAGTGGAGACACAAATAATTATTGATTTATTCGATTCACTAAAGGTAACGGAAGATAGTTACTGCAGCATACAGAATATAAGCGCAATAACTGATAAACGTAAGTTATCAAGTAGAATAATCAACGTGGAATTATTAATAGTTAAAAAAATGCTACTCATCTACAACAACGCAATCGGATAAGCACATCATCTACTTGTTAGATTCCTCGACACAAGACGAGCGTATTCACTGACTTCATCAATGGCATACTGTGTATCGGGAAACACTTCAGGTTGAAGTATTCATATTTTATTTTAATCTTAAAATTGCAGCAACGTGGTTGTCAAGAATTGAAACTAAAACAGCCATCCCAAGCAAGATATTGATTCTAACTGCAGACCCAGTCAAATGTTTAAGGGACGCTACAACAATTTAATGTAAAGGAATAAATTTACGTGAGAGACGTAATTACATTACATTACACACACACACACACACACACACACACACACACACACACACACACACACACACACACACACACATATATATATATATATATATATATATATATATATATATATATATATATATATATATATATATATATATATATATATATATATATATATATATATATTGCTTAAAAAAATCGCAGTAGATGCACGTGACTTCAGTGGGGAGAAACGAATCCTACAGAAAAAATGACAGGCAGAAGTTCAGTACTTTCAAGCGCTTTCACGTTTATTAACGTGATAGTCTGGGCACAAATTTGTGCCTGTCATTTTCCTGTGGATTTTGCTTATAATATATATATATATATATATATATATATATATATATATATATATATATATATATATATATATATAAAATAAAATCAGATTCTCTGTAAACATAAGTTTTATCATTTTGAGGAATTCTGGTGAAGATTCCATACAAAAGTAAAAGTGGGAATGTTTTCCAACATGAAACAAAGAAGTATTATACCGCATTCGGATAGTGTGCGACTTCATGCTGAGCCCGCCACACATTGTAAATCAATATTCTCATACAGGCAGCCTGTAAATCTATTTTGATACAACTAAACAACATTAATCTTCTAAAATATGCCTACAGAAGGGCATCACATACAATGAACAAGGAAATTTTCAGTTACATGAAAGATATGGCACTTAGAACATTAATAAAAAGAATCAGACCGTGTTAGATGTCTGGCATGGTGGCTGCCAATAATGAAATCACATGTTCGAGAATTTAGTTAAACTGATTTTCTGAGTAAAACTGTTTGGAAACTAAGAAATGCCAGCACGGAACCGATCATATGGAATATCATTTCTCCGCAAGTTATGGCATACGGGCGTTCAAGACCAAAAATAGACTATGAAAACGCTCGCTAAAGACAGGAGCAATTACAAAGATAGTACAGATTTGGAAGTGTGACTAAAAAATGCTAATATTCACGGCTGGGGTGCGGTTGTAAAAATCTTAATTTAAATTAGGAATCTGTGGTGTCCAGTGCCTGAGAAACAAACTGCAATCTCAGAGAATGACATGGTTTGGACATGTGATGAGAAAGAAAGAAGGCTTGGAAAAATAAGTAGCAGACATGTAACAGGCATGACGAGCCGGTGGGCAGGCCCTGGAAATCATGAAATAAGGACCACTGTACGAGGACCTCGACAAGATTGGAGTTTACACAAAAAGTGTATCTGAAAGAATGCAATGCAGAGAAAGCATTGCATGCCTAACCTCGTAAAGGGAAAGTCTGATGTAAAAACTTCGCTGATGATGATGATGATGATGATGATGATGAGGAGGAGGAGGAGGAGGAGGAGGGGGAGAAGGAGGAGGAGGAACGGGCTAGAAGTATCAAATTTCAGACAAGAAGGGGATATAGGACCGATAAAAAATGTGAGTGGGGGAGCCTGCAGTTGATTCATTAATGAATGTCGTGATGGAAAAGACTCATGTTGCAGACCCCACACTGCAGCAGTAACTGATCATTTGAGTGACATGCCACGACACTAACCACTATACCAGCGGATCAACTTGAAACGGAACAATAATTTTGGCCCAGCTCTGCGTCTTAAGAAAAGACCCACCACTTTTGCAGGAGCTTGCAATACATAATATTTTGTAAAAAGAAGAAGAAAAAAAAACTATTGTCACTTCGTCAGTGGTTTCGTTTACTCTAATCCCACTTTGCTTGAGAACCTCGTTAAGAGAAGCCCGAGCGAGACAGGGATGGGTTGGGAGCCAGTGCAATCGTGGGACTTCCGGAGAAGGTGCGACGGAAGCTGACTTTCAGTTCCTAACGCTCGCGCAAGAACGTACTATACTCGATGGAGTATACAGGGTTTGTAATCATATATGCAAGCAAAACAAGCACATATGTTAAACACACACATACACACACACACACACGCAGGATAGCCAGAAGACGTGGTAAAATTGCAGACATTTTTTTCAAATACTCGGACAAACAAAAAACAGCCATTCGCTTCCATTTTTAGAGTCCCTCCATGTTAAACAACAATCACCAACACTCAGTAGCCAAACCACCTCTGTTCCATTGTTCATTGCATAGTTTTCTTCTTTTTTTCTTTTTGTTTTTTCTCCACACCATTCCACCCTCTTCCATTCGCAATCTTCTAACTCGCCCAGTTGTCATTTAACTACGACATGAACAGTAGGTTCTCCGGTATTTTGTTCTACATTATCATTTTTATTATTTTGAATATTCATTTTTTTCTCTCTTTCTCTCCCTCTCAGTATCTATCTGCTCAGTAATTTTATTTGACGATTTCTGTTTAATACGTGATTTCTTATTACTTAGTCATTGCTCTTTTGCAGTTAACTTAGGATTTTATGTTCCTTTTTTACTTGATATTATTACGTATTTTAAAGTTTTGTCAATTACAAGTGTTTTAATACTTTTAGATTTAGTCTATCAGTATTGTTTTCTTACTGTTTCTCTTTATTTTTTACGTCATTCTATAGATAAATGACCCTGATGATGGGAAAAGTTATGTATTCCCGAAAGCTCGGCTGTGCCCTCTTATATTCTAAGAAATAATAATGTCTGCAATTTTACCACGTCTTCTGGCTATCCTGTTCATCCTTAAATTGAAGTTTTCTAGGAAACGACAACACAACCAGTTATATATATATATATATATATATATATATATATATATATATATATATATATATATATATATATATATATAAGTATATATATATACACTGTATATAATTAATACCATACAGAACACATCTGCTAACGATACATATGCATCCTATTACACTACTGACCAAATCTTCTAAAGAAGCTTTCGCAGCCCCGATTCCCCTAAACGCGTTCCTTTTCTGTTTCAAACACGACGCGCAATTGAAACTGTCCATCCAGCGGAGGGGACCTACAGAGAAAGTATCCATCAGCCTCCCCTTTTGACATTCAAAACTAGTCAGCCGTATTTACACAGCGTCCTAACGCTTCAAATGATCCTTGAATGGGACACTATTATGACTCCTCTCTGAAGTCCGGCCCCGTGTGTTTAAGTTAAGGCCTTGGGTTTGCCAGGTTAGGTTGTATTCTGTTGATTTTACTCGATGTCACTTGGGCTCTTGCCAAGTGGAAGTTCTGGGGAAATTATAAGAACGTCGTGTATTCACAAGAGCTGACACATACAACTGCCATTTGAGAAGGCCAGAGAGTGAATGGAACGTTAGAAATTCTATTTTCTGTACAGGCAAGTCTGCCTACGTACATACATACACACACAAAAATCACGAGAAACACACACGTATGTATAAAATACTACCAGCAGACATATTCTTTCTTAGACAATTTCTAATCAAGTCAATGGTAATTACTGCACAGACCATTCTCTCCCTTTTTCCTTCTGTTATGCTTCTCAAGGTGGAACCTTCCATTCAACCGTACAAGTTCGTCTGCACTTTTTATAAGTTGTTTGTTTTCCTCTTTCATCTGGGTAATCCCCTATTCCTACGGCTGAGCCTTTTCTCTATCTTTAGTGGACACTTCGCTTTTACAGAGGGTTCTTTTCATCCTCGAACAAAAGGGTAGGGTAAATATAGTACGCATTTCCACGTATGTTAATTCAGTCCCGGCGACGTCGCCACCAGGCGAAGAAACGGATGTCGATTATTAAAAGGGCGAAAATACGCACAATCTTTTATGATTTCTGAGAAGTGGGGGGGGGGAGAAAAAGTTGTTTAGATAACTACAAAACATCAAATAGAAAATACTAAAATAATGAGTTCGACAGTAATACATACATACATACATATATATGTATATAATACAAAATTTATATAGATGATACACAAGTATATATATAGATATATAGTATATATATATATATATATATATATATATATATATATATATATACACATATACATGAGTATATATATATACATGTGCGTGTATACATATGAGTATATATATAATATATATCAGCGGAACGTTTATCTTGTATTAAAAAAAGTCCAACGCCATAAATCAAATTAACTCAATGTTCACCAGTAAAATTTCACATCAAAATTGCTTCCATAACGTTTCTCTGATTTACAAAGCAACGAAAAGGCAAGACGGAAATGAGCTCCTTCCCGTTTTCTATAACTACGACGAAAATGAGCCAAGAGACAGAGACACACCCAGGAACACTGAAGACATCTACAAACAAGTAAAAAATACGCCGAAGTTTCTTCGGCGCATTCGAGTTTTCTGTACAACGCATAATCAGTATAATGCTGTAGGAGCCGCGGCCCGTGAAACTCTCAGCCGGCCGTGGTGGTTTGTGTTGCTAGAAGCACGATTATGGCTAGCTTTAACCTTAAATCAAATAAAAACTACTGAGGCTAGAGGGCTGCAATTTGGTATGTTTGAAGATTGGAGGTGGATGATCAACATATCAATTTGCAGCCCTCTAGCCTCAGTGGTTTTCAAGACCTGAGGGCGGACAGAAAAATTGCGGACGGACGGACAAAGCCGGCACAATAGTTTTCTTTCACAGAAAACTAAAAGGAATGCTTCTTTAACTTGCGCGAGAAACTGTGTTGGAACATGATGCTGTATTAAATATTACAACATCGTTGGCCCTTTGCTGAAGGAATTTGCATAAAAGTCACGACGAAATTCATTAAAAAAATAAATAAATAAACGAGAGCTGAGATACCACAAAGAGCGAAGAATGTGATAATTAACCTGGAAAAACACCTTCACAATACGAACGATGAAATCGACGAAAAAAAAATAATAATAATAAATAACGTCTAGATATATCATAACTGTTGTCATCACCGTGGCCTTAAGCAGAGGGGAAAAAATACACTCAGTGCTAAACCAATCAAGAGAAGAAATCCTGATTAAAGAGTCTGACAGACAAGTTACAAAAAGGCAAAGATAAGGGTGAGAGAGAGAGAGAGAGAGAGAGAGAGAGAGAGAGAACTTTAATCAAAAGTCCACCAAATCTTGAAGAGAGAGAGAGAGAGAGAGAGAGGTTGGGGTGGGGTGGTATGAGATTCAAAACAAGGAAAAACAAAATATGAGCAACAACACCAAAAAGGAGGAAGAAAAAAAAAAGATATTTTTCTTCCAAGAGGAAGCCCGTTTTAATTATCTTTGCTCTGGATTAATTTCGCCTGCTCTAGTTTCATTATACTTAATTTTCCATTCCGTCTGCTCCAGTTTCATCATACTTAATTTTCCATTTCATAAGCTCCAGTTTCATTATACTAAATTTTCCGTTCCGTCTGCTCCAGTTCATTATACTTAATTTTCCATTCCGTCTGCTCCAGTTTCATTATACTAAATTTTCCGTTCCGTCTGCTCCAGTTTCATTATACTTAATTTTCCATTCCATCTGCTCCAGTTTCATTATACTTAATTTTCCATTTCGTCTGCTCCAGTTTCATTATACTTAATTTTCCGTTCCATAAGTGCCAGTTTCATTATGCTTAATTTTCCGTTCCGTCTGCTCCAGTTTCATTATACTTAATTTTCCATTCCGTCTGCTCCAGTTTCATTATACTTAATTTTCTGTTCCATCTGCTACAGTTCATTATACTTAATTTTCCAATTCGTTTGCTCGTTTCATTATACTAACTTTTCTATTCTGTCTGCTCCAGTTTCATTATGCTTAATTTTCCATTCCGTCTGCTCCAGTTTCATTATACTTAATTTTCTGTTCCGTCTGCTACAGTTCATTATACTTAATTTTCCATTTCGTTTGCTCCAGTTTCATTATACTAACTTTTCTATTCCATCTGCTCCAGTTTCATTATGCTTAATTTTCCATTCCGTCTGCTCCAGTTTCATTATACTTAATTTTCCGTTCTGTCTGCTCCAGTTCATTATACTTAATTTTCCATTCCGTCTGCTCCAGTTTCATTATACTTAATTTTCTGTTCTGTCTGCTCCAGTTTCATTATACTTAATTTTCCGTTCCGTCTGCCCCAGTTCATTATACTTAATTTTCCATTCCGTCTGGTCCAGTTTCATTATACTTAATTTTCCGTTCCGTCTGCTCCAGTTTCATTACTCTTAATTTTCCATTCCGTCTGTTCCAGTTTCATATTCTTAATTTTCCATTCTGTCTGCTCCAGTGTCATTATACTTAATTTCCCATTTCGTCTGCTCCAGTTTCATTATACTTAATTTTCTGTTCCGTCTGCTCCAGTTTCATTATGCTTAATTTTCCATTCCGTCTGCTCCAGTTTCATTATACTTAATTTTCCGTTCCGTCTGCTCCAGTTTCATTATACTAAATTTCCATTCTGTCTGCTCCAGTTTCATTATACTTAATTTTCCATTCCGTCTGCTCCAGTTTCGTTATACTAAATTTTCCATTCCGTCTGCTCCAGTTTCATTATACTTAATTTTCCGTTCCGTCTGCTCCAGTTTCATATACTTAATTTTCCATTCCGTCTGCTCCAGTTTCATTATATTTAATTTTCCATTTCGTCTGCTCCAGTTTCATTATACTTAATTTTCTGTTCCGTCTGCTCCAGTTTCATTATACTTAATTTTCCATTCCGTCTGCTCCAGTTTCATTTTACTTAATTTTCTGTTCCGTCTGCTCCAGTTTCATTATACTTAATTTTCCGTTCCGTCTGCTCCAGTTTCATTATACTTAATTTTCCGTTTCGTCTGCTCCAGTTTCATTATACTTAATTTTCCGTTCCGCCTGCTCCAGTTTCATTATACTTAATTTCCATTCCGCCTTGCTCCAGTTTCATTATACTTAATTTTCTGTTCCGTCTGCTCCAGTTTCATTATACTTAATTTTCCGTTCCGTCTGCTCCAGTTTCATTATACCTAATTTTCCGTTTCGTCTGCTCCAGTTTCATTACACTTAATTTTCCATTTAAATCGTTTATGATCCAAAGAAAATCTGAATTTAGGTGAAACCGCGATGAATGCTGATTCATGGCAGTCTCAGAATTAAAGGAATGAATAAAAATGCGCCGAGGTTTCTTCGGCGCAATTGAGTTTTCTGTACAGCGTATAATCAAGGCCACCGAAAAAAGATCTATCTTTCGGGGGTCTCGGTATAATGCTGTAATGAGCCGCGGTCCATGAAACTTTAACCACGTGCCGGTCCTATAACGCTGCTAGATGCACGATATATGGGTAACTTTAACTTTAAATAAAATAAAAACTATTGAAAGCAGAGGGCTGCAATTTGGTATGTTTGATGATTGGAGGGTGGATGATCAACATACCAATTTGCAGCCCTCTAGCCTGTAGTTTTTAAGATCTGGGGGCGGGCAGAAAAAGTGCGGACGGACAGACATAGCTGGCACAATAGTTTTTTCAGAAGAATAAAAATGCGTTTCCTTAAATTAATATGGCGCACGAAATGCGTACTTAGGTGTAAGGCTGTTTTAGCATAAAGAAAGTGTTTGTATATAATAGTACTTATATTTAATGTCTGACTGGTGACAGGTGTTGTACGGGAAGGACTATTTATTATATTCATCTACTTTTAATAAAAAGACGTGTAAGGTTGTTCAACATAAATACAATTTTTGCATTTTATAGTACTTATATCTCAAGTTTGATTGGTGCCAAGTGTTGTACGGGAAGAATTATTTATCATTTATCTATACATAGTAAAATCACTGGTTGTGTGATGATGCTCGAATTGCTGCAATCAAATAAAAGAACATTTCAAATAGAGGGCAGGTGTAAGATGAAAAGTACCAATAAATACAACTACAGCACAATGGTTAATAAAAACCACAAATATAAGGAAATGAGCCAAACAAGTATAAACAGTGAATAGCAGCAAGTCAAAATTGAGAAAATACATAATATACTCCAGCCATCCTAAGATTGTACACAGTTAATAGAAAGATGGCATCTACCTTACTCTTCAAAAACTTTTTCAACAAATTTTGAAACTAATGCTCAGGACAGCATATACTCCTTTGAAATGGAGTACATTTCAGGAAGATACAAAATAACTACTGCACTTACGAATGGAATAGAATATGGAACTTTGGCTTAAATAAGTATACCTTAGTTTAACCAGACCACTGAGCTGATTAACAGCTCTCCTAGTAGTGCAGCAGATAATTGCATATTTCATAAGAATCGTTCAGATAGTGAAACAAGCATGAAATTTTGCACAAGTGCTCTTTAAAGTTCCCTCTATCAGAAAAGGGCGCTGGCCACGCAAAAATTTAATGGCGGCCAAATTCCAAGATGGCGGCCAGTATCGACAGATTTTGGCTAATTTTTCACTAGAATGGCATGTATTTGCTTCTAGCAATATGGTAAAAGCTCTTCCATACTATTTCTTGTGAATATTATGTTTCTGTAGCTTCCAGTACAGTTTACCTTTAAATATGGGGGGCTATATGGCTGCCAAGAAAAAGGTAGAAACAATAAATTATAATGAGAAATAATGCCTGTTCAACAATTATCGTTTTAAGCATGGATCTTGGTTTCTGGTTTTAGATCCTAATGAGGCCATCTCTTTCGAATAACTCATCAATTTTGAAGGAAAATTAATAAATGTAAAGAGTGTATGTCTGCACACAACCAGGGCACTGGTGACATCACTGCTGTGTAACTCAGCATGGGGTTCAGTGCCAGCTAATCCAGCTTTACTAATCCTGTAGTCTTAGACTAGTAGTTGTAGTATAGTTTAGTTTAGTGTCCCAAATGCTTAACAGCCCCAGACCAGCTATAGTTAGATAGCCGCACCTGAATAGACAGGATGTGCCAGCGGGAGAGCCGAGCCAGGGGTATGGGGGCTGTACATGATGGTTCATGTACTTACCCGGATGGTGTACAGATCACACGGGACTTAAATGGCACTGGATGAATGATCGGGCTAGGTGTAGGGAGACCGAACCTAGTTGAATCCCATACAGGAATGTGTGCTTTGTTTAAGTGCAGGATGTCACTGATTTTCTGGAACCCTGGCCAGATACCCATAATCACAGCTGATCAGCCAATCTATGCGTAGCAAGCAGGTGCAGTGGCAGTGGCCTGATCAGTATGGCGAAGACAAGTATCTGGGTAATGTTTGGTGATCTGCACATTGAGATGGCAGCAATGACATCTCTTAGTACTCTTCTTCATGGCAGTGGTTGGACAGGGCTCTTGGTGGGAGGCAGGAGTTGTTTCATCTGGAACTGCAGAATCCTTCCTGTCAGCTGCAAGTGTAACCAGGACACGGCAGATGCACCAGGTTACAGCCTCCCTAGTTTGTACAAACTCCTGAGGACAGCATACACTGACTACTGTGCTGAGAAAGCAAACAACAATGAGCAGGCATTAGAGTTTGAGGAGTGGTGTGACCTTCAAGACAGCAGAGTCCACAGTTCCACTTCTGGCACATGGTGTTGTCTATGAAACTTGTGATATTCCTACTGATCAGGTCCTTCCGTGAGGCCAATTTTGTCCTCTACTACTGGCATTGCATGAGCTGATACCCTACTTCTTTTCCAACAATAATACAAACTATGCTCGTTGGCTGCCTACTCACCTCAGGGACATGCTTACCCCCAGAGAGTTCACACCCAGAGTTGCACAAGGAGTTCAAGGCTGGCAACTTTGTTGTGCACAAGACCAGTCGCCAGTTCTCAGCAATGGCTCTCTGACCAAGCTCATGAGCAGACCAATGCTTTATAAAGGCTGATGGCGGATTATTGGGCTGACTGAAGATCCACAGCACTCAGAAGATGGATGGTGGCTTGCCCAGAGATCATCCGCTTGGTGTCTGCATACGAAACAGAGGTTCAAAGTAAGGAGTCTAATGAGCAGACAACACACCATGAACAAAACACCTCATGCGCAGAAGACATTCTTGGAGAGTCATTGCAAGCTGTCATTGGCTTTGCAAATACTTGGGAAGTCCTTTCAGGAAGAGAGCCAGATCTGTATTCCATTGACAACAAAGACATTGCCCACCCCAGCTCAGCAGAACTTCTCTACAGACACACCTTGACAGAGGCCGCACTAAATTTCAGAAGTTTTCAGACTCTTTTGGCAAACAATGCAGTCTCCTTTCTATGAGCCGATAAAGAAGAACAGAACTGACTTCAGGCAAGAAGCTGCTCCTGTAGAACAGTCAAAGCAGAAACTTGAAGGAGAGGATTGCCAGCTTTTCTCAAAGCTATTTATATCCTATCAGAGCCGTGAATGTGATCTGCAGGAATTCTTCCAGCACGAGAATCAAACATTCCCAGCTTCCCTTAGTGAGGGTGGGCCTGTACACATGTCAGAAGTCTCAGCTGACCTCGGTCCTGAGAGTCATGTTACACTAGAAGACAAAGAACCAAAGAATGATGTCCTCATTGTAGATGGATCAGCTTTGTCCATGCCTTGCCACCAAAGAAAGGAAAGACCTTGGAGGGGTTGCACTTTATGACTTCTTGCCTGGGTGATACAATCCTATAGCAGCAAGACACATCATCACATCTTGTATTTGATGTATATAAATACATCCAGCCTCAAAGCTGAGACCAGGCTCCAACGTGGCCAAGGAGGAAGGCGCAAGGTGACAGACAAGAACACACCATCCAACTGGCGTACTTCCTAAGACACGAGTGCCAACAAGACAGAAGAAACGAGTTCCTGGCAGACAAAGTTGCCCAGATGTCTGCCACAAATGTTGTCATTGCCACGAAAGGGTCTGCTGTCCCCAGCACCTATGAGGCTAGTCTTCAGGGACTGGAAAAGTGCTCTCATGAGGAAGCTGACACCAAAGATCTTTCTCCATGCCAAATATGCCACAGAACATGGAGCCAAGACCATCACGGTTAAAGCAAATGACACAGATGTTCTTGTCGTTGCAGTCAGTGCTTTCTCCACTCTCTCACAATCTAGGGCTAGAGAAGCCAAGGGTGGCATTTGGCCAAGGCCAGAGCTCGCGCTGGATTGCTGTGCGACCTGTGCAACTCTCTGGGCCAGGAGAAAAAGTGAATGGCATGCCTTCTTCCATGCTCACAGGCTGTGATACAGTGTCAGCCTGAGCAAGGGCAAGAAGACCGCCTGGCAGACATGAACATCTTC
>NC_089796.1:9744301-9746801 GCF_040412425.1 Macrobrachium rosenbergii | reverse complement strand
ATTTTATATATATATATATATATATATATATATATATATATATATATATATATATATATATATTATATTACATATATATATATATATATATATATATATATATATATATATATATATATATATATATATATATATATATTCCCTGGCTCCCACCAGGTCTGGGCTCCATAGCGTTTCCCACCAGCCATAAATGCATCTTTTGAAGCACTATACCTCTACCGTTTCCTCCTGATTGCTACTAAAAATATGACACAACCGTTGACGACAACACGAGTCTAATTAGATTTTGTGTCTTTTGTATTTTCCTAATTTTTACGAGGGAAAGACCGGGGAAGGATATATGTATATGTATTTTTTTTAATTGGCACCTCATTTTTTCCCCCTTTGGTACCTTTTAATGGTTTTGGTAAATTAACCCTTTTCTATTTGTTCCAGTATTCGACACAGAGGGAGAGAGAGGAAGAGAAAGACTAAAGACCTTTCAGTACAGCATTTCTGCTGATATTGCCACACACAGAGAGAGAGAGAGAGAGAGAGAGAGAGAGAGAGAGAGAGAGAGAGAGAGAGAGAGAGAGAGAGAGCCCTTCTAAAGGGTTTGTATTGCTTAAAGTTTGAGAAAATAATATAAGGAATATGTTAATGAAAATACACACGCCCGTGGTAATTTTCAACTAATAATAATAATAATAATAATAATACACACAATAATAATATTATTAATGATTTGATTGCAGTTGGTAATGCCATTCAGTTTAAAATACTTTTTTTTTCCTTTTCTTCTTCTGGAAGGCTGAAGATAATCTGTCCTAAATCTTCGGCCTTCCAAAAGAAGAAAAAGACACCACCAGAAGAATTGAAAAGAGTATTTGAAACTGAATGGTATTGTAGCAGGAATCAAATTGAATAAAATATGCTTAAATGAAGTGTTACTACTGATAAAATAATAATAATAATAATACACACACACAATACACACAATAATAATAATACACACACACACACACACACAATTATTTGTGTATAAAGTTCATTAATCATATAGTAAATATATTGTTATAAATATAATATGTAAAGATTTTCTGAACACTTGAACGGTGTTCTCATCAAAGTGCTAGGTTAAAAGTAAACGTTAATTTATGAACATTGTTCAAGTGTTCGAAAGTCTTTTGGTTTATTTTACATATTTTACAGTAATATATTTACTATATAATTGGTGGATTTTTATTACACATTGTTTTTCACGAAATTGTTAATCTATTAGCAATAATAATAATAATAATAATAATAATAATAATAATAATAATAATAATAACGTCAAGACAGCATCGAAATCTTCACTGGAAATTCCATTATCCATTTCCAATGACCTCTGCTACGAGAGCAGGAACATCAGAGACGAACTTGTCAAAACGCCTCAACATCAGCACTTTAGAAAGTAATTAAGTTTGGATTGGCCATAATCTCATTTCACGTTTTCCCCCTCCTGGAATATTACGAGGAACGCTGCTATCGGACAGGAATTTATCGGGTAGAAAATTCCAATAAAAAATTCATTTACATATAAACTAAGGTAATCATTATTACAATATAAATTAGCATGTTAATGGGGGTTCTGATGCCATGGTAATTAATACGGTGGATCATGATTGTCAATTTGATATGTATGCAATGAAAATTCTTTATTATTATTATTATTATTATTATTATTATTATTATTCAGAAGGTAACTATCTTGCAAAGTCAGCTTCCACAGAACAGGAGGTTCGTATATGTAAAAGATAACATATAAGAGAGGATACTAAACATCATAGATAAATTAACTACCAATGTAAATAAGCATATATATATATTCATATATATATAAATAAATATATATACACGTATATATATTATATATGTAATTTATTTATTTATATACACTGGTAGTAAATTTTATCTATAATATTTAGTATTCTCTCTTATATGTTATATACATAAAAGTTATCTCTTCATTCATAAATGATTCTTTAGTAATAATAATAATACACAATAATAATACACACACAATAATACACACACACACACAATAATAATAACCATACGAAGAATTACACAGCATTAAAAAGAGAGAGAAAAAAACTAATAAAATCGATACCATCAGAGACAAAAACAAGAGACGAGACGACCCATTGTTACCAAAACTACTCAAATTCTGGGAAGTTCTGGGACTAAAACTCTTGTATCTGACCAACTCCCGCCGTTTCCACCGCGGATCCGACATATTACGACAAAGCTGAACGAGGCTGGATCCAACCAGCGATACAATGCCAATGTTGTAGAAATAGAATAGAATAGAATAGAATAGAATACAGAATTTTGGCCAAAGGCCAAGCTCTGGGACCTATGAGGTCATTCAGCGCTGATATGGAAATTGAGAGTAAAAAGGTTTGAAAGGTGTAACAGGAGGAAAACCTCGCAGCTGCACTAGAAATCAATTGTTAGGAGAGAATGTGAACGGAGG
>NC_089796.1:9709301-9741801 GCF_040412425.1 Macrobrachium rosenbergii | reverse complement strand
CTGTAAACTGCGTAATTTCAGGAAATGTAAACTGTATAATTTCAGGAACTGTAAACTGCAATTTCAGGAAATGGAAACTGTATAATTTCAGGAACTGTAACTGTATAATTTCAGGAACTGTAACTGCGTAATTTCAGGAAATGTAAACTGTATAATTTCAGGAACTGTAAATCAGCAATTTCAGGAAATGTAAACTGTATAATTTCAGGAACTGTAAACTGCGTAATTTCAGGAAATGTAAACTGTATAATTTCAGGAACTGTAAACTGCAATTTCAGAAATGTAAAACTGTATAATTTCAGGAACTGTAAACTGCGTAATTTCAGAAATGTAAACTGTATAATTTCAGGAACTGTAAACTGTATAATTTCAGGAATTGTACACTGCGAAATTTCATGAAATGTAAACTGTATAATTTCAGGAACTGTAAACTGTGTAATTTCAGGAACTGTAAACTGTATAATTTCAGGAACTGTAAACTGCGTAATTTCAGGAACTGTAAACTGTATAATTTCAGGAACTGTAAACTGCGTAATTTCAGGAAATGTAAACTGTATAATTTCAGGAACTGTAAACTGCGTAATTTCAGGAAATGTAAACTGTATAATTTCAGGAACTGTAAACTGCGTAATTTCAGGAAATGTAAACTGTATAATTTCAGGAACTGTAAACTGCGTAATTTCAGGAAATGTAAACTGTATAATTTCAGGAACTGTAAACTGTATAATTTCAGGAATTGTACACTGCGAAATTTCATGAAATGTAAACTGTATAATTTCAGGAACTGTAAACTGTGTAATTTCAGGAACTGTAAACTGTATAATTTCAGGAACTGTAAACTGCGTAATTTCAGAACTGTAAACTGTATAATTTCAGGAACTGTAAACTGCGTAATTTCAGGAAATGTAAACTGTATAATTTCAGGAACTGTAAACTGCAATTTCAGGAAAATGTAAACTGTATAATTTCAGGAACTGTAAACTGTATAATTTCAGGAATTGTACATCTGTTGAAATTTCATGAAATGTAAACTGTATAATTTCAGGAACTGTAAACTGCGTAATTTCAGAAATGTAAACTGTATAATTTCAGAACTGTAAATCGTAATTTCAGGAAATGTAAACTGTATAATTTCAGGAACTGTAAACTGCGTAATTTCAGGAAATGTAAACTGTATAATTTCAGAACTGTAAAACTGTATAATTTCAGGAATTGTACATCAGAAATTTCATGAAATGTAAACTGTATAATTTCAGGAACTGTAACCTGCGTGAATTTCAGGAAATGTAAACTGTATAATTTCAGGAACTGTAAACTGTAATTTCAGGAACTGTACAATAAACTGTAATTTCAGGAACTGTACAATAAACTGTATAATTTCAGGAACTGTACAATAAACTGTATAATTTCAGGAACTGTACAATAAACTGTATAATTTCAGGAACTGTACAATAAACTGTAAAATTTCAGGAACTGTACAATAAACTGTGTAATTTCAGGAACTGTACAGTAAACTGTATAATTTCAGGAACATCAGCTGCTTCACATATCTACACAGAAGGCTCAACAGGAACGGCCCTAATCTCCCCCTTTCCCCGTCCCCCAAAGCACGCTTGCTATTCACTTCTGTCTTGCCTGAACGCTTCCTGAGTATTTAATGCTCTTCGCTCCAATGCCACTACCTGCTTCATTTCCCAAGGCATTCTCTCCTCCTTCCTCCCAATGCCTCTGAATTTTGCACTCTTTATAAGCTTATTACCTTCCATTTTCCACATATGACCAAACCATCTCATAAAACTTTTATTCAGTTTTCACCAAGGTTAGACTTTTTACCATTCTGTTCCTTCATATTTATCATCGTATATGCCTTTCTTCATCCACATTTGCAAAGGAAATATATAATTTAAATAATTTCGACAGTTCTGACTTTTTCACACACAAACACTCACGCATAGAAATGTATTGAAGTACGTGTGTATATATATGATATATATCTATACATACATACACACATTATTACACATTATTATATATATATATATATATATATATATATATATATATATATATATATATATATATATATATAGTTCTATGAACTGAAATGGTCACAAACCCTTGTAATATTTTTTTTCTGATACTTTTCAACTGTTTTTAATTAGCTAAAGGGCAGCTAATACTCAAATGTTTCTATACTAACTACGTGTAGCTATTACCGCTTGTCCCCGTCACAGCAAAACAACTCACTCCTACGCAAAAAAAACTTCGCACAGCTTCTTGATCTTAAGTTCGCACAATTTATGAGCTTGAAGAAAGGACCCTTAATAACTGAAGTTCCGAGAGAGACCCAGTAGTATAATAAAGAATTTGGTAAACAAAAGCAGGGGAAAAGTTGGGGATTTAGTGGAGAAGGACAGCGCATGCTCAGTCTGTGTCACTGCCGTCCTAATGATCTGATTTGATTGATTTCTGGTTACTAAAACTGGCGTCGCAACAGTCATCTCTATTCTATTATAATTTCATTAAGGTTTAGGTCACTTAGTTTTAGAACTGTTGATTTTTATCATTTATGTCTCCTACATCTCTATTCTATTATAATTTCATTAAGGTTTAGGTCACTTAGTTTTAGAACTGTTGATTTTTATCATTTATGTCTCCTACTTTTGATTATATATATATATATATATATATATTTAGTATATATATATATATGAGTATATATATATATATACGAGTATATATATATATATATATATATATATATATATATATATATATATATATATACGGCGTACTATATATATGTTAAACTTAATTATGAAAAAAACATTCACAATGTCGTCATTAAATTGTTCATTAAAAAAATCACATTTATTGAAAAAACTGAAATTTTACTTTAACCAAAGACTTTCGAACACCTGAACTGGGTTCCTCATGTGTTTACGTTTTACCGTAAACACTGAGGAGGAACACCCTTCAGGCGTTCGAATTTCTTGGTTTACAGTACTTAACTTTTACAAATGATATAATTTATTTATATAAATATGGATTTTTAATTAACAAGGTCAGTTATATTAGTCAAATACTTTTATTGAACGACATGTCACTTCACCTATTCCAGACCTTCCATACCCAAATAAAAATACACAATTCCATCTATAAAATGCTTAAAATCTATTATTTCTCTCGAATTCATAAAAGCTAGACACACATACATATACATCAAGGTCCAAGGCCCCGAGAGATTATGTCTGGGGAATTCAGAGAACCATTTCTGTAGTATTATAAAACACAAACGCTAAGCTGTATAAGAGGATACAGGAGAGAGAGAGAGAGAGAGAGAGAGAGAGAGAGAGAGAGAGAGAGAGAGAGAGAGAGAGAGAGAGAGAGAAACTGAAGTATCCAAGAGCAAACGTGTGTGGCAGACGTAATTGCCCTTTTTACCTGCTATTTTTTCTGACCTTCCCTTTGTCTACAATGACAAAGATCTCTCAGCGCAGAGGGGCTCGAACAATGAACAATCAATGGTGAGCACACGCGAAGCGAAGGCGTTTTTACTTCCATTCAAACGCTGGGAAAAATTATATTCACTGTTCACTTAAGCGAAGATGAGACGAAAAAATTCAACTGTCAAAAAAAAAAAAAAAAAAAAAAAAAAAAAGTTTCTCATATTCGTTGGGATGCTGTAAACGTTGTGGCAATTTTGGACCATTTTGTAAGTTATTTTTTTTATTCTAATTTGGGAATTCCGCTCTTTGAAAGTTTTATTAGCAAGGTAAATGGCCTTTGTAGCTTGTTCCACGTGACACCGAGTTAATAACATCCTAATTTCAACTATGTCTGTTCCTATGAAAGGACATTTTTATTCGACACCGATATTACGTTTTGCAAAGGCAATGTAAGAATTGTTGAAAACTTTTTAATTTACGGTTTACATTAAATATTTTGTAAAAACATTTTAATTTATGGTTTATATCAAAATTTTAAAAAACTTTTCAATTTATGGTTTATATTAAATATTTTTAAAAAGTTTTTAATTTATGGTTTATATCAAATATTGTTAAAAACTATAATTTATGGTTTATATTAAATATTTTTAAAAACTTTCTAATTTATGGTTTACGTTAGATATTGTTAAAAACTTTTTAATTTATGGTTTATATCAAATATCTTTAAAAACTTTATGATTTATGGTTATATTAAATACTGTTAAAACTTTTTAATTTATGGATTATATCAAATATTGATAAAACTTTTTAACGTGCGTTTTATATTAAATATTGTTAAAAACTTTTTAATTTATGGTTTATATTAGATATTGCTAAAAACTTTTTAATCTACGGTTCATATTAAATATTTTGTTTGTTGAAACAATACTGAAGGTAATAAATGCCACTGTGAAAATAATCTGGTTTTGGAGGAGAGAACGAGCAAAGGATTTACTACTCATTAAACCCATCCATCAAAAGGCCCCCTCTCAACCTCTAAACTTAATGACTATAAACTGGTCCAATGGTATAGTGGTTAGTGTTGTGGCATGCCACTCGGATGTCGCAGGTTCGTTCGTGTCTCCCCCATGGTGATGAGAAATCACTGGCTGTGTATCATGATCAGTTACTGCTGCAGTGTGGGGTCTGTGGTGGGAGGTTGAAACCAACATTCTCTGGAAGCTTGAATTTCAAGTTAATGGGCCCTGTGTGCTTGTGCCATGAGAATAGGTTTCATATACTGAAATAATAATCTATAATAATAAAACTGAGTGGATCTTTCCTCTGTTTGTCCCCCCGGTGGAGGGCGGCAGATAAGGATCGGGAGGGTAGGATAGGGGAGAAAAAAAAAAAGCTTAGTTTAGTTTTACCAGACCACTGAGCTGATTAACAGCCTGGCAGGGCTGGCCTGAAGGATTAGACTTATTTAACGTGGCTAAGAACCACCTGTTACTTAGCAAATGGACCACAGCTATTGTGAATCCGAACTATTATTATAGCGAGAAATGAATTTTCATCTTCAGAAATACCCTCTAACTCTTCATCAGCCGGCTCAGGAGCCGAACTCGCCCCAACGAGTGAGGCCGGCAACCCACCGACTCGCCCAAGGAAGAGCTATAGGGTAGGGGAGACATGACACATCTACCTTCTCCTGCAACCTGTTTGTCCGGCCCTGATGTGCAGGTGATAGGGATTGAGAGAGGGGAGACATGACGGCAGCGCTGAGTTCCAGTGCAGCGTAGTGCGCGCCATCAAGCTAGTAATAATAATAATAAAGATTCTGAAGACCAGAGACACCTAACTACCATAGTTTCTGAGACCTAGAGAGAAAATGCTAAAACCTTGGGTTTTCAATTGACCTGTAAATTTGAAAATAAGTCAACTGAAAAACGGGGGAAAAAGTAATTACCCTCAACCATATTGACTCCTAAAAGTTTCATCACAACCAAATGGAAATCACAATTTTAACCCTTGGATACACATGTGACCTTGAGTAAAGATAAAATAGATAAAAATACTCGTGTTGAATAATGACCAAGCCCAATGATACCTCACTACACCATTTCATCAAAATCACAGGAAAATATAATGCTTACTTTAAATTGCCCTGAGACTTCGAAAAAATAGACTGACAAAGCTGAACATATAAGGCGGAGGCACTTTGTTGGCTTCAGAGCATCTACTCACTTAGGTTTCAAAGGAAATCAAAGAAAAATTAGGGAAGAAGGAGGCTACTACTACTACTACTACTACTACTACTTACTACTACTACTACTACTACCACCACCACCACTACTACTACTACTACTACTACTACTGCTACTACTACTACTACCATTAATAATAATACTATCTTGATCCGTGTTCTGGGAAGGTATAAAGCCCTTTATAGGGATTTGGCTCTTTCCTTCCTGACCATCTCTTAAAATGGCTATTTTTGACAGAGTAGGTATGCTTTTCATAATAATAATAATAATAATAATAATAATAATAATAATAATAATAAAATAAAAAATACCACACAACAGTCATGGTAATTATATCAATACCACTCCAGTATTTTACAAAATCTGCCAAAAAATACAGAAATTTCAATTACATTCCTTAATCCTTCGCAACCCAATGTTTTGACCCAAGAAAATGTTACACCATAAAAGAACCGTATCTCTCTCTACGAAGATAAGCCTTGTCTTTAGTCCCCTGGTTATTTTTAAAACTAAAACAGATTCTAATCGCTCTGTTTTCAGGTTCATAATACGTTAACAGAATATCTCTAGCTAGTCAGCTTGGAAGCCCAACATTGGAAACAAGATAAAACTTGCTGATTCAGGCACAATACATTCTTTATCTTTAAATGTGAGAGAGAGAGAGAGAGAGAGAGAGAGAGAGAGAGAGAGAGAGAGAGAGAGAGAGAGAGAGAGAGAGAGACTATAACAAAAGAGGCCGCAGTTGTGTGAGTGAGAGAGTGGGGCTATAACAAGAGGGGCTCCTTTGATTTTGTGAGAGAGAGAGAGAGAGAGAGAGAGAGAGAGAGAGAGAGAGAGAGAGAGAGAGAGAGAGAGAGAGAGACTTTTTATTTTGTGTGTATATATATATATATGAGAGAGAGAGAGAGAGAGAGAGAGAGAGAGAGAGAGAGAGAGAGAGAGAGAGAGAGAGAATTTACCTGAAACAGGAGGACGACTCTTTTGTTTTGTTGCCCTAATGAAAAAGGGACATCATAATGACTATCCTAGCGTGAAATGGACTTTCCCTTAATAAAGGTCGTAAAATGAGTGAATGAATATGATTTGGGGGGGAAAAGGCGAGGCAGGAGTAGAGGAGAACTGGAGGTACATAAAAAGGCTTTCAGGCTTGTGTATAAACGCCCAAAGGGCTCCCGGATGTTAAAGGCGGAGTTAGGCTGTCATAATACTTAGGCGATCGCATATAGGGAACGAAGAGACAAAATATGATGTCCAAGCTATTTGAAAAATTTGGGCACATTAATTATGTTATTTAAGAGCCTTTTCATCATTACCTCGGGAGGAGGAGGAGGAGGAGGAGGAGGAGGAGGAGGAGGAGGAGGAGGAGGAGGAGGAGGAGGAGGAGGAGGAGGAGGAGGAGGGTCTAACCCAGGTCAATCAAACAAAACCGATGCTGAGACAGGTAATTATATTGCCTTGATGAAGTAACAAAATATGTCACCTCTGCTGAAATTTCCAGTTCACAGTTTTTAGCTTTAATTTTCTGTAAAGAAAACTATAGAGATGGCTATTTGTCTGTCCGTCCGCACTTTTTCTGTCCGCCCTCAGATCTTAAAAACTACTGAGGCTAGAGGGCTGCAAATTAGCATGTTGGTCATCCACCCTCCAATCACCAAACATACCAAATTGCAGCTATCTATCCTCAGTATTTTTTTTTTTTTATTTACGGTTAAAGTCAGCTATAATCGTACTTCTGGAACCGCCATAGATGCCAACAACACAGGCCACCGGACCGTGGCTGAGTTTCATAGGCCGCAGCTAAGAATTTCATGGGCCGTGGCTGATTTTCAACGCATATTTTACTGCACTGTAGAGTTTGTCCCACGGGTAGGAGCTGCGGGATTGAAAGCATATACAGTACAAACTCCGAGAGGGGAAACCAATTAAAGTTGCGTGAATCGATATCGCTTCATTCTCTTTCTCTTCAACATAAAAATGCTTTACCTTATGGAATGTAGAATAAAATATATAATTTTTTGGCCGAAGGCCAAGCGCTGGAATCTACGAAGTCATTCAGCGCTGAAAGGAAAATTGCGAGTAGAAACGTTTGAAAGGTGTAACAGGAGGAAAACCTCAAAGCAGTTGCACTATGAAACAATTGTTAGGAGAGTGTGGAAAGTAAGATGGAAGAAAGAATATGAACGGAGGGTACAGTAAAGGCTATACTTTATGCGCCCAAGTTTTATTTGTATCTTATCTATGAAGCCCTGGACAATATATAACCTTCAATCCACTCATTTCCATTTAAATGATCATGAATATACACCAAACTGGCCACCGGATACGAAACGTCTGAAGATGGACTGAACCCACTTCAAGAGCCCAGAGAGAACAAGAGACATCAAGCATTCCTTATCTTAATGGGAACGGAAAGTTGGAAAGAGGAGCGGGCAGGAGAAAGATGGAGAAAGTTAAAGAGGAAGACGGGACGCCGAGTAAATCAAATCCTCAGAGTGCCACACGAGAAACATAACCATTAACGTCATTCTGTTTTGAGTTAAGTGCCGTACATTCTGGAGATAACTGCGTGGCGCAGTTATTTCAGACGGTGCCAGCTTGGTATGTTCCCAAACGGGTCGAGGCTAAGATGACACTTCATCTGGATGTCGTTACAAACCTCGGAATGTCATGTGAGCTCAAGGTCTCACTAACATGGCTCCAGGAAATTTCCTTTATTATTGTAATTTCATGGCAGTGGAGAACTTGAAAGTTCTTATCTTTTACAGTGAGTGAGACGGTTACCATGCTAAAGGATAATCAACTCTTGAGATGATCAAATATACAAAACAAGATACTTCTGGCAATTCTTTTTGAAATGGGGGAAAGTGGAGGTTACCAAAATAGTGTCAAAATATAAATAAAACCAAGGGTTCCATGAGCAGAAAAATCTAAATCATTAAAAACAAATACGTAAGACATAAATGAAAACTAGGCGCTCCCTGAAAGCAAACATCCAAACAAGTTTTAAAACTTGACATATGCAACTAAGAATTATGAGAACAGAAAATAAAATAAAAATTAAAATAAAATAACAATTCTTAAATAAAACTAAGACCCCCGGAAGAAAAAAATTACGAGTTTAAATATGAAAAAAAGAAAGAGATGTGAGACATGAAAATAGATTAATATCGAAGAATACACGAATAACACTCACAAACTTTTCTACACAAGAAGATTTTAACTTTATATAAATGTATAAATAATACATTATGATCTAAGGATATAAAAATCAAAATCACTCTAAAATATACACGAATAAAACTACCTCACTGGCAGAAATTCTGAATAAAAAATACATGAAAAACTAACACTTCAAAGAACTTAAAAAAAAAGACAAGGGCATCACAAGTCGCTATTTCAAATCAGCGTAAAAAGTGTTTTAAAAATTCGGTGAAATGTAAATCCTTCCAAAAAGATATATTCAGAGAACGGAACTGTCGACCTAAAAAAGTTCATTTTGGTCCAGCCTCAAAATGCAGCGGCTTTCGCTGGTTGCTCGTTCTTGCCTACAGCCAACATGGGTAACATTTCGTAAAAAGATTTCTTTTGAATATTAGCACCGTCTTCCTCTTTACCTTGATCAGCATTGTCATAAGGGGGTTCCTACACTTACGATCCCTCGAGTACTTTCGTTTGTATATAATATACAAACACAATTTTCACACATTTTTGTTGGTATTTCCTACTTTTTACTTTGTTAGTATTCAAGCTTTCATTGTGTGTTCTTGAGGTTTTTACTCACTGTTACCATGTCTGTACCTTTTCAGATTTTTGAAAATGACACCAACCAGTGACGAAACGTCGCATAAATAATTCTAAAGATGCTATGGTTCAATTTTGCCTTTAAGTTTATACGCCTATTGAGATTCGCCAGGTCGATAAGGACAACCAACGCTAGCTTTATTCCGAAAATTGGAGAGGTCATGGAAAAATTTGAGGACGAGACAAGATCTGATTTTCCTCAAGAGATACAAGGTGTACGATGTGGTTCCTTAAGTTCCTTTACATCAAACTGTATAACCGAGGACGAGAAATATGACAGTTCTCCAATAACTGTCTCAAACAACTAACGAGGACAGAGATTAGACGCAAGGAAAAGTACGTTAAGTATAACGACGAGAAGCAAAGAGAAGTAATGATGGCCTGAAACTGAAAAACATTGTATCTAATAATGATTTTAACGTCCTAGATATAATGATTTTAACGTTCTACACAGCTTCTAAAAATGAATATAACCGTAATAAACAATTTCAGCACCGTCAGGACGAAGACAGAAAAAAGTATACACCTTTCCGTAGATCAATGTCGTATCTTACGGTACTCGTCCATTCAAAACTTAATTAGGAGACACTTAACACCTGATACTGGCTTAATTAGCAAGAAATTAATGCTTCAACGGGGTCACCGCTCCGGCAAATATACTGTAATAGCTGCAGCCGCTGAGTAAACAGAGCAAGTCTTATTTCAAAGGAGATTTATGTCTAGATTCCAGTTCAGGTTTAATGAGAAGGACTGAACTAAATTAAATGATGAGAGAGAGAGAGAGAGAGAGAGAGAGAGAGAGAGAGAGAGAGAGAGAGAGAGAGAGAGAGAGAGAGAGAGAGAGAGAGAGAGGAATCTATTTCACATTTAATGAGAAAGGCTGAAATATATAAAATTATGCTAGAGTCTATTTCATATTTCCTACGAGAAAGACTGAAATATATCAAATGGAGAGAGAGAGAGAGAGAGAGAGAGAGAGAGAGAGAGAAAAATTCCTTATAACATTTACTGAGAAAGACAAATATATCAGATGGAGAGAGAGAGAGAGAGAGAGAGAGAGAGAGAGAGAGAGAGAGAGAGAGAGAGAGAGAGAGAGAGAGAGAAATTCCTTATAACATTTACTGAGAAAAGACTGAAATATGTTTAATGGAGAGAGAGAGAGAGAGAGAGAGAGAGAGAGAGAGAGAGAGAGAGAGAGAGAGAGAGAGAGAGAGAGAGAGAATTCCCAATTAGTCAATGAATCGACAGAATTAATCACTGAACATGAGTAGGTCAGACTTTTATAATAAATAAATTATAATGAGTAAAGAAATCCCTTATGGGAATTAATATTCTAAATTCCTCTGAAGCTCAGGAAATGAGATGCGACTGATGACACGTGTCACCAAAAACAGAATAATCCAATGAAATCCGCAGGAAAAAAAAACACACACACAAACACAAAATATCCCTTGATGATAACAAACGATCACCCTTACGTCATCCAATGACCCATATTTCTCGCGGTCTTTGAGCTCTGATGGCCCCATATTTCAAGATACACGAGCAACTTGCATGACTGCGGAGGGATCAGTGTGGTTTCCTGGCCTCTGACGATTAACTCAGGACGAAAATGTCACGGGCGTCTTCGATTATTCTTGAAGCTTGTCAGCTGACGAGTTCGTCTTTCACAGATTTTAATAATTAGAATTTAAAATACGATAAGAATCAATTTCTCAGTTTCTACCTTTCACTGTTGTCAATACACAAGTAAAAATAAAATGAAAAATTAGTAAACATTGCCCTTTCCTCTTTACAACCCTTATTAAAAAAAAAAAGAGTAAAAAATATAAGGGAATGAACGTTAAAAATTCGTTGATCACATATTTCGATAAAAAATTAAAAGATAAAATGGACAATATATCAAGTGTTCAAAGTCACCACTGATGCTCTCGCACAGGCAGAGAGCAAGTTTGACTTAAACCTTCCAACCACGTACACGTTGCTATGACCAGGTAAGCTGGATTGATACCTGGTGGACAGACAGTTAAACAGAAAAACCTGTACCAAATATTGGCTGAAACTCCTTCAACCACGTAGGAGGAACTGCCATGAAAAGGTGAGTGGGTAAGTAAGACTAATTGACGGTTTCCTTTCCCATCACATTTTTGCCTGGTGGTCTACCTATTTACTAAGGTTGAATGAAATCCTCTAATCATTTAGGAGGAGTTGCAATGATAAGCGCGGCAGACTGACAAACATACAGGCAGATGGACGATCTCCCTTTAAGCATACCTATGCATAAAAATCTAACTTTGTACTATGTAGGAAGAGCTACGATAACAAATAAAACATGCGCCGAAGTTTCTTCGGCGCATTCGAGTTTTCTGTACAGCGTATAATGCTGTATGAAACTCTGAGCCAAGTTTGACTGACATCCCTTCTAGTGAATGGTAGTACAATGGTCAGATAAGTGACAGACACAGTAATGAACAAACGGACAGAAAGATGTGCGAGCTCTTATTACGCACATATGTAAATGATGGTGTTCCTTTGCTCCAAGTTTGACAGAAATCCCTTCAACCTGGTGGTAATTATGACAGATACATTGGCGGACAGGTAGACAGGTGGACAGAAAAGGAATAGCTAGCTCCCCGAGTTTGTCACCAGAGGAGTAAGAGAGTGAATATTACGCCTTTATTACTTCAACTTTTCAAAAACCATACAGGACTCTTTCGTCCTTTAAAACTCATAGCAAACCACAAAGAAAAGCAATGTGAAAAGGCGTAAATATTACCTTCCCGCCTTTCACAAATATTAAGAATATATAAATAGTTCCTCGTTGGCTGAGTCTTTAGAGCTGTCGGCTAGTACTCGCTAGGACCGAGTTCGATTCTCCGGCCGGCTAATGAAGAATTAGGAGGAATTTATTCCTGGTGATAGAAAACATTTCGCTATAACGTGGCTTGATTCCACAATATTGTAGGTCCTGCTGCTAGGTAACCAATTGGTTCTTAGCCACGTAAAATAAGTCTGATCCTTCGGGCCAGTTCTAGAGAGCCGATAATCAGCTGGTCTGGTAAAACTAAGGTATACTTACGAATATATATATATATATATATATATATATATATATATATATATATATATATATATATATATATATATATATATATATATATATATATAAATGAAACTTACTAAAATCTCATTACAGAGTTTCAGGCTCCATTTCGTCTGCATCTCTTCTGAGAATTGCTGTCTCTGCATCCGCGACGATTCAAAAAACGAATGACGAACGTTATTATTACCAAAGCTACTAGAAATGAGTTTTCCCCCGATATTAATTAGGCGAGATGACACTTTTGAGCACCTCCTCCAAAGGTTAAGGGGCGTGTGAGGTAGGATCACATGAGGGCAGGCCTAATTAAGAAGGCGGGTACTCCTGAGCACCTCGTCAACGTCCCGGGGAATGAATGAGGCCGCCGAGAGCCATGTTGATAAAAGGCTCCAGAGTGTCGTCTGGTCTAATTAATAACCCCACTCTGTGATTTGACTCTTTCTTGCTGCCTCCCTTAAACTCCCGGAACTTGTTGAGAATGTAGTGTGAAGTGTATCTTACCTGTCTCACCAGACGCCAGGTAAGCGATCAAGTTTGTCAGTCGTCCTGACTCAGGAATTTCTTCCATATCCGTCGATCTTCGGATAAGTTTTCCTCTTCGACCTGCTGTTGGATAATAAAAGAGAATAAGTGATTATCCAGAGGGTCACCTTCCTTAATTACTTATTCTTTTATTATCCAAAGTATCGCCTTCCATTCTTACTTATACTTTTATTATCCAAAGTATCACCTTCCATAATTACTCATTCTTTTATTATCCAAAGTATCACCTTCCATTCTTGCTTATTCTTTTATTATCCAAAGTAACACCTTCCATAATTACTCAATCTTTTATTATCCAAAGTATCACCTTCCATTCTTACTTATACTTTTATTATCCAAAGTATCACCTTCCATAATTACTCATTCTTTTACTATCCAAAGTATGACCTTCCATTCTTACTTATTCTTTTATTATCCAAAGTATCACCTCCCATAATTACTCATTCTTTTACTATCCAAAGTATCACCTTCCATTCTTACTTATTCTTTTATTATCCAAAGTATCACCTTCCATTCTTACTTATTCTTTTATCATCCAAAGTATCACCTTCCATTCTTACTTATTCTTTTATTATCCAAAGTATCACCTTCCATTCTTACTTATTCTTTTATCATCCAAAGTATCACCTTCCATAATTACTCATTCTTTTACTATCCAAAGTATCACCTTCCATTCTTAATTATTCTTTTAGTATCCAAAGTATCACCTTCCATAATTATTACCATTCTTTTATATTATCTTACTTTCAAGGGATGGGATAAAACTGAATAAATAAAGCGAAAAGCAAAATCATTAAAGGGGATGGGGGAAGGCTGGGAAGGTGGGATCGAGTAGTAGGGATTTTATAAAGCACTTATAATGACTGATGAGTGAGCTGTTTTAGCATGTCTTCCAGATCCTTTGATGTATTTTCAAGTCGGTAAATGTTCTGAAATTGAGTCTGGGTAAAGGGAAGAGGGGAAATGTATGTGGAGAGTGGACATTGCATTATCTCATACTGAATGAAATTCATTGTTGCTTAGTAACATGCATCGGACTTTGGGCATGCGACAAAGCTTTATAATGAAGTCCAAAAGCCACTAAAATGAATGACAGCTCTCGATACTAAAGCTGAAACGCCTGGGTCTTGATCTTGATCGACCAGTCAGCACAATATTTTTATCTCCTCCAATGTGTTAAAATAACCAATACAAACTTTCCATTCCCCTCAGTGTGATGAAATTCAAAGATTCTGTTATTCTATTTCTTGTCGTGTGCTGAAATGATCAGTCAGTTTTTGTATTTCTTCCACTGCGCTGAAGTGATTCATACAAACTTTACTATTTCCCTGGTGTGCTGAAATAACCAATAAAAAAACATTTTATTTACTCTAGTCTGTTGAAATGACCAAAACAGTTTTATTTCCTGTGATATGCAAAAAGGATAAAATTAAATTTTTTCACTTGAATGCACAATGGTGGCAATGTTGTGAACAGTTATAAACAAGTAAAAAAAAATGCGCCGAAGAAACTTTCACCCACGGCCAGGTGGTGGTCTGTGTTGTTGGCACCTATACCGGTGCCAGAAGTACGATCATGGTTAACTTTAATCTTAAATGTAACAGTAAATCATTGAGGCCAGAGGGCTGCAATTTCCTGGTGTTTGATGATTGAGGGTGGATGATCAACATACCTATTTGCAGCCCTCTATCCTCAGTAGTTTATAAGATCTGAGGGTGGACAGAAAAAGTGCGGACGGACAGACAAATAGCCATCTCAATAGTTTTATTTTACAGAAAAAAAGGCCTAGCCACTGAAGAGACAGGTTCTCCCTTCAAAATCTCGTGTGTCTGTGTACGTCATTTACTAAACTAAGATGCAGTGAGATGCTAAATTTGAAATGTATTTACATGTCGGTTCTAGAGCTGGACTATTATCGGTGATAAAAAGACCTAGTAAACGACTCATGGAATTGAAAGAGTGCTTGAAGGAAACAAAACATTAAGTAAAAGGCAACCGGTAAAAGCAAAAGCACCCCTACACCGCCACCGAAAAATGAATAAGAATAAGAACACAAACATGTAAATAAAATGCGATTAACAGCAGAGTGGAAAACACAACGCGGCCGAGACTTGACGCGCTCTGGAATGAGACGTCTCCGATATTAATAAAAGTCCCCGGGAGACAACACAAGTCCTAATATTTTTGTTTCGGTGTTCCCCGAGATAAAATGTTGCTCATATACCCGCCGCCGCCTTCCAGGTGTCTCACATTTCTTCCGAGACGAAATGACTCCTCGTAAAAATAGGAGAAGTCTACATTACACGAAGACGACACCGAATATGCTCGGGGCTCTCCTCGCCTGAGCTGGGATGGTCGGGGAAAAATTCTTCGTGACATCCGTCGTAGTTTATTGCTTGAGAGACAAACAGGTGACCGTGCAAAACAAACAAACAAACACACATATAACTGACTAAATCTAACAGTCCTTAATTATTATTATTGTATTTTTTTCTGTAAATTTGTTTGTTTAATAAATCAAAATTGTAGCCTCTTGGCACCATTACTTTTATTTCTAAATTTATTGTATATAAATTCATATTCGAAATAAAGTATTATTATTATTATTATTATTACTATTATTATTATTATTATTATTATTATTATTATTATTATTATTATTATTATTATCGTTCAGAAGATGAACCCTATTCATATGGAACAAGCCCACAGGGGCCACTAACTTCAAATTCAAACTTCCAAAAGATATGCTGTTCATTAGAAAGAAGTAACAGAAGGTAATGGGAAATACAGAGAGAAGAGATCACTCATTAAAAAAGAAAAAATGAACAAATTGATAAACAGATAAATATGAGTAAATTATTAAATTGTTAAAGGGTATTTGTAATTACGAATATGCACAAATATAAATAATATATGACACGGCTGCTATCGGATGAAAACACTACCAGATATTACTGAACAATATCGACATTTCTAAATGGCATCGGAAGTTTGTCTACCTCAAAAGGGTAATCTACAATATTGCTAATGAGTTTTATCATTCGGCCATACTCTTCCGGAGACGCCCTATTGGCACGATCTCCCGAATATCCACAAAGTAGGCATCCTCATACGCTCGATTATATCTTCTTTATAATCATCCTAGACGAATTTAGCCATCTTTTAGGACAAACAATTAAGCGAAGGCTCATGGGTGATTTCCCTTGCACATCTAAAGAACAGTTTTTGGCTTGCCTGAATGAGGCAAACTTCAATGCAATGACCTGTTTTAATGTCTTTTTCATTTCTTTAATGCTCCATTAGATCAAGCTTTCGCCCTCATTCAGAGGCCGGAGGGAGGAACAAATCTTTCGAATTCCCATTCCAGACTGGAAAAATATCTGAGCCTCACCGGCTGGAGTCACCCCATCTGAGGCGAAAAGACGTATAAGTGGTAAAATCACAGATATTACATGTATTACATACTCTCGTGTGTATGTATGTATATATATATATATATATATATATATATATATATATATATATATATATATATATATATATATATATATATATATATATATCATGCATATTACAGACTCGTATATATATATTACATATATATATATATATATATATATATATATATATATATATATATATATATATACATATATATATATACATACACACACACATATACGTCCAGTCTTAAGATAATACTTTCGCACTTACATCACCTGATATCTGTCCCATTTCTATTATTAAAAAAAGTTTAGCAGACCACTGAGTTGCTTATCAGCTCACATAGGGCTACAGGGCTGGCCCGAAGGATTTGTTTTTGCCTAATTTTTTTTTATATTTTGTCAATTAAATTATAATTTCTTAAAAACTTGATGACTGGATTAATTGCAAGTGTTGAAGTTTCTGACAAAATATCACTAATCGATTTATTTCCAAAACTTGATAGGCGCTGCTGATTCTGCTTTGGACACTCACACAGTAAATGCTTAATTAAGGTTTACTGTTATTATTTCTTTACACAAAGAGCATTCAGGAGCAGGGTTATGCGATGTTAGATGTCAGATGTCCGTGTGTCAGACGAGAACGGCCTATTCGGAGACGTGTCAGAAAGGGATCTGCAGCATGTGAGGCAGATGTTGACAAACAGCGGATACCCCAGCGACAGGAACCCCGTAGGGGGTTAGTGCCGTCAGTGCACCTCACAAGGTGCACTGTAGGCATTACTAAAGGTTCTTTGCAGCGTCCCTTCGGCCCCTAGCTGCAACCCCTTTCGTTCTTTTTACAGCATCTCCGTTCCACCAACATTCTGTGGATGTGCATGGGTAAGGAGCCACTTCTAAGTGACCTTTTCAGCGACAACGAAATCTGCACACACACACACACACACACACACACACACACACACACACACACACACATATATATAGAAGAGCATATATATATATATATATACATATATATATATATATATATATATATATATATATATATATATATATATATATATATATATATATATATATCACATTATTTACAGGTGAAAAGTTAAGATGAGGAAACACCGGTTTCGACTTTGTATTTGAAAAATAAAGTCGAAACCGTTCAGACCTACACCCTGCCTCTTATTTTTCACCTGTGGTAATGTGTGATAAATGAATCACGTACAAAAGTGATTATAATCATATATATATATATATATATATATATATATATATATATATATATATATATATATATATATATAATATATATATAATATATATACACACACATATATATACAGATAATTAGAAACCTTTATAAAAGTAAAGCACGCAACACAGTAATATGTGATCTGTTCACACACTCAAAATCTGTGAAACAAAGAAAATAATATTGTTCCAACACCACGCAACATATTCAAATTTGCCTTTAGTTCTGAGTCCGACAGCTCAGCCCTGAAAAAGAGATATGTAAGACCACCGAAAAACGAAAAAAAACCCCCCTTCGAATTCAATAAACCTATAATATACATAAATATGATTCCCCCTTCTCTCTTTCCCAACCATAAATAGGACCTGTATCTCGTTCCCAAACCTGGCAAAGCGACCCTATCCGGCAGGTCCAGGAACCAAGAGTTCCACTGGATGCCCTTTCTTTTCTTTTCTTTTCTTCTCGGATTATGGATTAGTTAGACACTTTAAAAAGAAGTTTCTTGTTCGAGTGAAATGGGACACGTTGAAGGGTGACAGGACTACTTATGTGGGTCACCTCTCATCCTTCATTCATTCTCTCACTACCTGATCCTTTTTCTCCGTCAACTGAGGGTTATTTGGATGCACAAATACAAGGTTGAGAGAGAGAGAGAGAGAGAGAGAGAGAGAGAGAGAGAGAGAGAGAGAGAGAGAGAGAGAAATTACTCTGAGCTTACGCTCAATCATCCTCTCACTGTCTCAACGGGATTAACCTGATGCACAGAGAGAGAGAGAGAGAGAGAGAGAGAGAGAGAGAGAGAGAGAGAGAGAGAGAGAGAGAGAGAGAGAGAGAGAAATTACTTGAGCTTATTGCTCAATCACCCTCTCACTGTCTCAAGGGGATTAACCTGATGCACAGAGAGAGAGAGAGAGAGAGAGAGAGAGAGAGAGAGAGAGAGAGAGAGAGAGAGAGAGAGAGAGAGAGAGAGAGAATCAGATTTTTATTAAGAATGTGATATATTCTAAAATGCACATTTACTGTTTTCAATCAGAAAGTAATGTTAGGATTTCCTACATCAACCCTTCAAGATAACTAACTAGTCCTACGAACATATCATTCACACCCATATACACACACACCTATATATATATATATATATATATATATATATATATATATATATATATATATATATATATATATATATATATATATATATATATATATATAAAGGAGGCCTACAGAAAAGATGGGGACCGTGAGAGAGTAATCTAAAACCGCAGCCTAGACAAAAATTCAAATGAGATATCATTTCCATCGAATATACGAGAACATTTTCCCAAACCTCACCCGTTATGCTTCTTCGTGTTTTAACAAAACTGACAGGGGAATGGGGAGAGTGTAGGCTCAGGTTCTCTCTCCCGACAGGAGTGGTTGACATGATAGAAATATATTTTTCAACTAAAATTTTCTTTGAATGTTTTCTGTGGATTTACATATAACTACATAGGCTCGTTTATACATACACATACATACATAAATATGTGTGTTGTGCGGGTGTGTGTGATGTATGTATACATATATGTATTATATATATAGTATGTATATATATATATATATATATATATATATATATATATATATATATATATATATATGTATATATATATATATATACACACAAACACACACACACACATATATATCATATAATGCAAATCACTAAATTGGTATCTGTGCATTTACTACAAACACATCTTCGGAACACTGGAAAACTGGCAATGCAAAAACCAAAAGGTACAATATCAACTCTCACTACACTGGTTTCATACCGCAAATGGGGAAAATGATAAAAAAAAAAAACCACTGAATGGTCAGTTGCCGAACAGTATAATTGAACATCAACTCATTCAGTCTCAAACCACTACATAAGTTACAAATATTATTGTACTCCTTGGGTCACTGAAAAATACTATCTCTTTGGTACCTTTCCATCGGGTAGTGAGCTAAGAAACACCTACATGGACAAATATAGCATCTGGCGTTAGGGTATTCCCTAATCTGATACAGTCTTTGTGATTTTCCCGCACAATCCCCACATACAATTTGACTTAACCAATTTATAAAGAATAAAGTCATCAGTAGAATGTATGCACATTGCTATATACAGGAAGCTTTCGCCAACTTGATCAGTTGGCCTCTTCAGCCAGAAACTACTGCGGACTTTACTGTTCCAATTAAGATCACGAGAAAGTGATGATATCAAACAATATAAAGAATCTTAAATATAAATCACTCTTTGAACAAGTTGAACTCAGATTAAAGGAGACATGACAGAACTATAAAGCTTCAACACCAGTGACACAAAGAACGTTTTATAAAATCTTGAGTAAAGAAATAAAATGACCATGTTAGGGAAAGCTGCAACATCATTTGATCTAAAAAGAAAGCTGGTCCCTGGCATAATGTTTGTTAAGATTTCTTGAAAGCTTTATCAATTAAGACGTCTGGAAATCTTAAAGTGGAACTTATTTACCTTATTTTCATAAATTTCTTATTCAAATATTCCGGGCTACGAACTCTATAAAGCCATAAAAGCATGAAAGTAAACAATAATGGCGTTATCCGGATAAAATGGCCCAAACAAAAATGTATATAAAACCACACATGAGAAACCTCTTTCTACAATCAGAAAACTTCCAAGCCATTTTGAGTCCTAAGAACGCCAACGTCCAAAAATGGTAAATAAACGACCCGCTCTTCATTCTAAATACAACTGATTAAACTACTAAAGGATTCAGCCTGTCTAAAAACTAAGTTTCGTCCATGGACACCAGCCAAAAACAAAAGATATTATCAGCAGCATAATCTGGCCACGAAAATATGGCCAGGTAATATTTGTGACGGAAATTTGGTTTACCAAAAATTTCACATAAAGACTGCTATATTAAATTGTAAGAGGGTTCCAGATTTTTTTGTTTTGTTTATCAAAATGTTCACTAACAGCAAATTTGCAGTCTATTACACCAAACCTTCACGGGTCACTCAATGCTCTATTGGGTTACGTTAATTCATATCCTTCCACTGACTTAAATTTCATATAAAGATTGCTATATTACGTTGTGAGAGGATTTCAGATTTTTTTTTTATCAAAATGTTCACTAAAAGCAAATTTGCAGTCTATTACACCAAACCTTCACGGGTCACTCAATGCTCTATTGGCTTACGTTAATTCATATCCTTCCACTGACTGGCACTTGGTAAATAATTTAAATCTGTAAGATACATTAGTTCTGTAATTTATCAATATAAGAAACAATACTTTTGACAGAAAGAATGGAAATTGTATTCAGGAAACAAGACGGTTTTTTCAAAAGTTACTTTGAAACTTCACATGATATAACCCGACACAACCAATTTAATAGGATGGTTAGATTTGAGCTTCTTAATAGGTGTATACAAGTGGGTGACGTGATTCAGTTATACAGCTCTCGATTCACATTTGCTAGATCCGTGGTTCTCTCCAAGGGTACTGCCCACCAGCTGTGAAAGGGTATATACTGGTTTCTGCCAGCGTTAGGGGAAAGAAAAAAAAAAGCCATAGAGAACAACCTCATCCTGTAAGACCTGGTCATTAAACAAAGACACATACAAACACACACGCACTGCACACATTAATACACACACACACATATATATATATATATATATATATATATATATATATATATATATATATATACTGTATATATATTTATATATATATATATATATATATACATATATATATATATATATATATATATATATATTATATATATATAAAATTTATATGTATATGTATATATATATATATGTGTGTTTAGGTAATGACATTTGCAGCATCATTGTGATATTCGCACAGTTGACTGACTAATTATTTTAGATTTAGACTTAGGAAGGAGGTCTGAACATAAGAAGATTCAAGCAGATTCAAGCACGAGGAATGCAAATAACCTTTCCATTTCCCAGGGAAACCAAATTCCCCCAACCTAGCAATAAAAAACGGGAAATTTCCACTCGACCTGATCTAGCTTTACGTCAAATATCATTTTGCCCCTCAGGAAACAACACGAAAAACAGTACTCCATTCATATACTTTTCTCGCATTAATTTAGTTTGAAAGATTCTTTTAAAAAAGTTAAAAACGCAACAGGGCTTTGTGGAATATATAGAATACAACAAAAAGACATTTATCGCCACGCCAACGAAACAAATATTTTACACACCGTTCGAAACAAAATGAAGCAACTTCAAGCACAGAGAAGAAACGAGGAAAATTTTCGCCCATATTTACCGGGCATCAAAAGCGCCCCCCGAAATCTAATTGTCTGAGTTGAAGACCCGAGGAACGATTGCACATTTTACCTTCCGGCACAAAACTAAGCAGGCGGACAAAAAACGGAATCAAAACACAATAAAGGGGGAGCGGGGAATCCAATAACTCCCTCTGAAAAACCTAATCGTGAGAAGAAATAAAAAAAAAAACGGATTTATAAAAAGTTCTCTTGCTGGAAATATCACGGCAAAATTCAGCGGGATTCAGGGACTACGATAGAAAAATTGCGAAATATAAATGTGCCTGAGAGAGAGAGAGAGAGAGAGAGAGAGAGAGAGAGAGAGAGAGAGAGAGAGAGAGAGAGAGAGAGAGAGAAAGTTATTTTAAACAAGCAGTATACAGTAAACGCATCTATGAAACCTTTTGGAATACATACTGATAAAAAACTGCGAAATATAAATGTTCTCGAGAGAGAGAGAGAGAGAGAGAGAGAGAGAGAGAGAGAGAGAGAGAGAGAGAGAGAGAGAGAGAGTTACTTTAAACAACCACTATACAGTAAACGCATCTATGAAACCTTTTTGAATACACACTGATCAAGAATGAGACCAATAGCTAGACAATCTGTCTTATCAAAGATATTTCACAAATGGTTATCTGCCAATTTAGATGGAATGGAATGGAATGTAGAGTTTAGGCCAAAGGCCCATCACTGGGACCTTTGAGGTCATTCAGCGCTGGAAAGGAGATTGAGAGTAGGTAGGTTTGAAAGGTGTAACAGGAGGAAAACCTCGCAGTTGCACTATGAAATAATCGTTAGGAGAGGGTGGACAGCAACATAGAAGAAAAATAATATGAACGGAGGTAGAGTAAAAGAAATGAAAGGGGTTGCAGTTAGGGGTCGAAGAGACGCTGCAAAGAACCTTGAATAATGCCTACAGTGCATCGCGTGAGGTGCACTGACGGCACTACCCCCTTTACGGGGGCCAATTTAGAGCATCATCTGAGGTGTGGATTCTTGACAGACTCGAAGCTAAATAACACCTACTTATGTTGCGAAATCTGCTTCCCATCAACTCTTACACTTTGAATTTACTAATACAAAATTATATGCCACCTAATATCTATTGACTTCTTACCCTTTGCTTAATTACCAGGCTTCCATTTATTCTCATATAAACATTTTCTTCTTGCAGACACTTACAAAAACATTTCACTTATCTCTGAAATTCCTCAGAAATATCACCAATCAACGCCGCCAATAAACAAGTAAACAAGTAAAAATGCTATATGAAACTCTCAGCCACGGCCCATGAAACTCTTAGCCGCGGCCCATGAAACTTTCAGGCCCGGTGGTGGCCTATGTTGTTGGTACCTATAGCGGTGCCAGACGCACTATCATGGCTAAATTTAACCTTAAATCAAATAAAATCTACTTAGACTAGAGGACTGCATTTTGCTATGTTTGATGATTGGAGGGGTGGATGATCAACATACCAATTTGCAGCCCTCTAGCCTCAGTAGTTTTTAAGGTCTGTGGGCGGACAGAAAAAGTACGGACGGACAGCCAAATAGCCATCTCAACAGTTTTCTTTTACAGAAAACTAAAAAAAACAATTCACTCTCCATCCAGAAGAATATCTCACATTAGATAAATTCATAAGTATTTTCATAAATACTATTTTACTTGTTAACGTTGAAAAATATTCTTTATACAGACTTAGGGACCATTAGCAAACGGCTATGCTAGTTATACCAGGCAGTTACTCTTCTTCCCTATAAAATTCTCTTGACAAGCCTCACTTTCGTCTTAAAACGTTTGAAACGTTTACGAAGGCAAATTCTACACCAGAAGCGAATTGTATCCTAATTAATCCTGTAAACCCGTTTCCTGGATCCATATTTACTTTGTCTATTCTCAAATGATGCACAATAAACGCTTGATCAAAATCACCCTATTCCAATGAAATTTAATTATCAGTCGTTCAAGCGCCATAAACATATGTCTTTCATTAATGAGCTGGAGGATACAGCCATCACTGGCAAACTAATCGATACATATATTTATGAATATTCATAAAATATCAAAGATACACAGCGCAAGTATAATCACGAGCAATTACGTAAAATTTTCATGTCAGCTCTCACGTGCCAGAACATATTTGCCTTCGAATTCTCTTGTTTCAAAAACGTCCATCAGAAATTTCATGTGTAAGTGAATGAGAAGTACGGGCTTGCTGATATATAATTGCAAAATCCGAAATAAAAAAAATATTTGAAATAAATTATCTATACAAATGTTTGCAAATGTCTGTGACAACGTATATTACATGCTTTTGGTGAAATCTTGAACAAAAAAGTAAAAAAAAAAATGCGCCGTTTCCCGGTGCAATCGAGTTTTCTGGTACAGCCGCTACAGCGTATAATCAGGGGCACCGAAAATAGATCTATCTTTGGGTGGTCTCGGTAAAATGCTGTATGAGACGCGGTCCATGAAACTTTAACCACGGCCCGGTGGTAGCCTATCCTAATCGTTGCCAGAAGCACGGTTATGGCTAACTTTAACCTTAAATAAAATAAAATTACTGAGGCTAGAGGGCTGTAATTTGGCATATTTGATGGGAGGGTGGATGATCAGCATACTTCAATCTGCAGCCCTCTAGTAGTTTTTAAGATCTGAGGGCGGACATAAAGAGCGCGCACAGAAAAAGTGCGGACAGGAAAAAGTGCGGATAGAATAAAGTGCGGACGGACAGACAAAGCCAGGACAGTAGTTTTCTTTTACAGAAAACCAAAAGCACTCCAAATAACTATACGAACAAAACTGCAAGCTTCACTCGTATACAACTGACCCTGAAATAGGCGAGTGCGAGAGTATACTGCAAAATAATCTCGTGTTTGCAAATTCACAGGAGGAAGTTCTCTGGTGTTTTAGGACCCCTTAAAAACTCTCCTCCCTGTCAGCCAAACGACCATAAACCGACATTATTAGCCGCGATAACCGATTTATGGCCTCCATCCATAGGGTCTGCATGGCGTGGCGATGGAGATTAATTGGAGGGACGCCGGAAATAACGGCATCTTACCCTTGTCTTTCCCCTCCGCATTCTTTTCTCTGGTTTATTTTTCCAATGAATTTGTGACACTCCACCAAGAGGTCAGTTTCGATTAAAAGGAGCCATTTTCGGTCCATTTATGCTCATATATAGTCTGCATGCGAGAGGAAATGATGTCGTTATTGTCTATTTATTTATCAATTTGTTAGTGTATTTTTTTTTTCTTTTTTAATAAGTGATCTCTTGTTTCTGTATTTCCCGTTACCTTCTGTTATTTCTTATTTCTTTCTTATGAACGCCATATTCTTTGTGCTTGTTCTATATGAATAGGGTTCATCTTCTCAATAATAATAATAATAATAATAATAATAATAATAATAATATTAATACTATTTTTGGTCCATTTATATTAATATATAGTTTGCATGCAAGAGGAAATGGTGTCATTATTCGTACATTCTTATCTATTTATTTATCAATTTGTTAATTTATGTTTTCTTTTTTAATAAGTGATCTCTACTTTCTGTATTTCCCTTTACCCTCTATTATTTCTTTCTAATAAACGCCATATTCTTTGGAAGCTTGAATTTCAAGTGAATGTCCCCTGTGGTGGGCTTGTTCTATATGAATAGGCCTCATCTTCTCAATAATAATAATAATAATAATAATAATAATAATAATAATAATAATAATAATAATAATAATAATAATAATAATAAGTACTTCAGGTATTTCCAGTCTAATGAATTCATATCATTCCACAAAAAGACCCATTTCGATTAAAAGGATCTATTTTTGGTCCATTTATATTCGTATATATAGTTTTTATACGAGAGGAAATTTTCTTTCAGTTACACACACACACACATACACACACACACACAGACACACACAGCTATTTTACTAACTTTCATGATAAAGGATTCCTTTCTTTTCTCAGTATTTCCTAATCATTTAACCTGGGATATTGTGCATAAGTGGGTTAAATACCTATATTTCGGGGACTTTTTCAATGACGTCGAGGAAGAAACATATATAGTTTATTATTATTATTATTATTATTATTATTATTATTATTATTATTATTATGATGATGTGTAACTTCCGCGTCAGCTGACTAGCTTCGTCCAGCCTCTCTAACCGTTAGCCACTGTACTAGTATATACAGTATGTACAGAGAGAAGGTATCTTGATCCGAACGCCAAGACGGTACGTAACGTCCCCTGAGAAACTTGTCGAATCCACCCCGTCTGTGTTACCATCATACTTCTATGGAAACACACACACATACATATATATTTATATATATATATATATATATATATATATATATATATATATATATATATATATATATATATACGTATATTATGTACATTATATACATGTATATATATAAATTTATATATATGTATATATTTATTATATGTACACATACGTATGTGTATATATATATATATATATATATATATATATATATATATATATATATATATATATATATATATATATATATTATATATTTTTATACGTAGGTATTTACATATAAATTAATCCTGACGTATTTACATTTAAATCAAACCAGAAGGCCACAACAATACGACTACTGCTGCGCTTAGCTTTCGAGCTCTTAATTCCTGATGTTTACAGCAAGCAAGAGGACAGACATCGCGAACGATATGATAAACGTTATTCATGACAAACTCAGGTTCTTTTCCAAACCACACGAAGGGCCAAATGTGACTATCATGCCACCTCAGAACCAAAACACTGGGAACAACATAGCACGCAAGAAGACGGAGTAAGAGTAAATATATAAAAAAATGACAGTAAACGTGCAAATAAACTGAACACATTAAAAAAAGGGTGAAAAATAATTACATAAGAGTTTTATAAGTAAAGGAGTACTGCGTAATCTAGTCTCGTATGATACAAAAATAAGCACAAAATAAAGCTGGACTCTGCAATAACACTCACAAACAAGTAAAAAATGCGCCGAAGAATCGAGTTTTCTCTACATCTTATAATTAAGGCCACCGAAAATAGATCTATCTTTCGGTGGTGTCGGTGTAATGCTGTGTGAGCCGCGGCCCATGAAACTTTAACCACGGCCCGGTGGTGGCCTGGCCTATATCGTTGCCAGATGCACGATTATGGCTCACTTTAGTCTTAAATAAAATAAATACTACTGAGGCTAGAGGGCTGAAATTTGGGGTGTTTGATGACTGGAGGGTGGATGATCAATATACCAGTTTGTAGCCCTCTAGCGTCAGTAGTTTTTAAGGTCTGAGGGCGGACAGAAAAAAGCGCGGACCGAATAAAGTGCGGACAGAAAAAAGTGGACAGAAAAAGTGCGGACGGACAGACAAAGCCGACACAATAGTTTTCTTTTCAGAAAACAAAAACCGCACACATGGAAATACACCTACTCAATAAAATAATATAACATTCAAAACAAACACTCGTGACTTGACAAAAGACAATGCTTATGATCTTAGAAAATGATTGTTGTATTTCATATAGAACCCCATCCTCTTCAAAGAATAAAATGGAGCAATTGGTGCTTTTCTTACAAGACGGATGGTCAACGGGTACTGGATTTATAAAATATGAGAAAAATTTAAGGTTCTTTCCAAGGGTTTTCGGGGGTCTTTATCTAGGACTAATATTTCTTGGGGGTCATCATCTTCATGATAATTACAGTCTTGTGCTAAACACGCCGCAAAGGTGGATGGATACATACCTTTGGGGGTCACTACCTAGGAAAGAAACAAATTTAGCTGTAACACCCATTCGTAGGTATATAGCAAGAGAATTCTCATTACAACTACTATTTCTGATAGTCATTTGTGAGTCACGAGCTTCATAATGCTAAGTTAATCACACATTCTTTGGGAAATAAAGCTGAATCTTATCAGAGACGTCGGCAACCGATGCGAAAATATCAAATTTTTAATTATTGTAAACCGAACTCGCGACCATCGTCGATGACAGTAGTTAACGTAATAATTGTAACAATGAATATAATGAATATAAAAATATAAAGAGAATCATAAAAACATACGGACCAAAGGATTCAAAATAGATATTGTTTTTAAACAGTTTACATAACGCCTCTTCTTAGGCCCAAAGTACGAGAAACTAAGAATCACCTTAGGAGCCCAAGAGACATCTATATATGTAACCCAAAAGACTAACGGGTACTTTCGAGAGAAACCTAAAAAAAATTTCGGGGAAGAACAAAGAAAAACAAAAGTGAAAAATGCACCGAGGTTTCTTCGGCGGAATAAAGTTTTCTGTACAGCGTATAATCAAGGCCACCGAAAATAGATCTTACGGTGGTCTCGGTATAATGCTGTATGAGCCGCGGCCCACTAAACTTTAATCACGGGCCGGTGGTGGCCTATCCTATATCGTTGCTAGAAGCACGACTACGGCTAATTTTAACCTTAAATAATATAAAAACTACTTAGGCTAGAGGGCTGCAATTTGGTACGTTAGATGACTGGAGGGTGGATGATCAACATACCAATTTGCAGCCCTCTAGCCTCAGTAGTTTTTAAGATCTGAGGGCGGACAGAAAAAGTGCGGACGAACAGACAAAGCCGGCACAATAGTTTTCTTTTACAGAAAACTAAAAAGTGGGCGAAGAGATGAAGTAGGGCAGAGACACAACAACGAAAAAAAAAAAGGTCAACAAAGAGAAGACACAATGAAAAGGAATACGAGAACGGAATGAAAACAAGGGGATGGAGACAAGAAAAACCGTCGACACGCAAAAAAGAAGTACGATGCATACAAAGAGGGATTTGGGGAGGAGGAATGGAAAAATTCAGGATGCAAAGGGACACAGTCTTACAAACCGAAATGGCTGATCCTTCTGTAGGATTGCTTTAGGGGGGGAAAGGTTTCCTCCTTGATTGGAAGTCTCCCCGAGTGGTACCGCCAAATGCTTCGGCTGTTCCAGGAAGGAAGGGGAGGGGGTCATAAAAATTCTATCTTGTTTGTCTTCGTGAATAGCAGAGCTCAGAGGTACTTTTTAGTTTTCTGTAAAAGAAGACTATTGGGCCGGCTTTGTCTGTCCGTCCGCACTTCTTTCTGTCCGCACTTTTTCCTGTCCGCACTTTTTCTGTCCGCCCTCAGATCTTAAAAAATACTGAGGCTTGAGGGCTGCAAATTAGTAAGTTGATCATCCACCCTCCGATCATCAAACACCAAAAATTGCAGCCCTCTAGCCTCAGTGGTTTTTATTTTATTTAAGGTTAAAGTTAGCCGTAATCGTCCTTCTGGCAACGATATAGGTTATGCCACCACCGGGCCGTGGTTAAAGTTTCATGGGCCGCGGCTCATACAGCATTATACCGAGACCACCGAAAGATAGATCTATTTTCGGTGGCCTTGATTATACGCTGTAGCGGCTGTAAAGACAACTCGATTTTACTTGTCTTATGAAAACTTTACCTTTATGAGATTTGATTTTTGTCCACTCACACCGGACTCCGGCGGCCTGTTGCAAGGTTCTAAGCGCTGACTAATGGGGATGAGGTTGCTAGCCTCATGTCTTTGCCCCTACAGATGCTCACCGGAGCTTATGGCGTTTGCCATTTCTAGGTGTTAACCTATACAAGTATGACCAAACCAACTGTTGTTCAACTTCATCGGCTGAGAGACCAAGATCAATCGGAAATTAGAACAAAATTCAATTAACAGGTAAAATCTGGAATATGATCCCGACGATTTAAGAACTCACACACAAATAAGCGGGGAGATACTATTTGGAAACCCAGAACTTGAGATTCGTCTCCTAGACCGGCGCACGCCACTCGCTCTTCCGAACGCGGCATACCCTGTCTTCTGTTTATTTTCTAAATCATGTAGCGTGGGGCCGTCCCCCCCTTTTTTCAGGCAAAGGGTGTCACCAACCAAGAAGAGAAAACTAAAAATAGAGAAAACTACAAATATACAATTTTCATGTTATAGTATTAAAGCTTGATTTCGGCTGCCGTGCCAGTCTTCTTGGTATCCCTAAACTCAAAGACACATACGCACACACACAAACACACACAAAGGCAAGGAGCAACATTCAAGACACCCTGCTTTCAAAATCAAGAAGTAATGACTATCGTCGGTGAGGGTCTTCTATACTTTTCTTTTGTGTGTAACTGCATGAAAATAAAATAATAAATATGCAAAGAGACGAAGGAAACTAAATTATGAAACAGATCGACAAACCTTCATTTAAAACAAACCCTCTGCATTTTAGGGGGGTGGGGACGGTGTGCGGGGAATGTGGCAAGTATCATAACCAGCCTCCGTCTAACTTTAATAAATGAAAATAAAAAAAAACTAACTAGCCTTATACTGACTAACCACAACTATCAGAGAACCCTGTATCTCCCAACAGACATCATTTACATAGTACCTGCAGCACTCTGGGAAATTTATCAACGACCATCCTCCGAATTACAGTACCTCTAACCTTTCTGGCGAAAGTACTTGCATTCTTCAGACAATAAGCATAGAACAGATCGGGACAGAAGAATCAGTATCTCGGCAACAGATTTTTAACTGACTGTCTGAAATCACCTTATTACAGGGAAACACACACACACAAAACCCAAGGAAAAATTCAGCTGTCAAGACAGAATAAGTCATTCGCAAGGAGAATAATACAGAATGAAAACTCAGCATATGAAATAACATTATGCAAACAAGGAAAGTATGATCTAGTTTAGTGTGTGTGTGTGTGTGTGTGTGTGTGTGTGTGTGTGTGTGTGTGTGTGTGTGTGTGAGAGAGAGAGAGAGAGAGAGAGAGAGAGAGAGAGAGAGAGAGAGAGAGAGAGAGAGAGAGAGAGAGAGAGAGAGTCTTAGTATACGAAATAACATCAAACAAACAACGTAAGTATGATTTGGTTCAGTGTGTGTGTGTGTGTGTGTGTGTGTGTGTGTGTGTGAGAGAGAGAGAGAGAGAGAGAGAGAGAGAGAGAGAGAGAGAGAGAGAGAGAGAGAGAGAGAGAGTCTTAGTATACGAAATAACATCAAACAAACAACGTATGATCTGGTTTAGTGAGAGAGAGAGAGAGAGAGAGAGAGAGAGAGAGAGAGAGAGAGAGAGAGAGAGAGAGAGAGTCTTAGTATACGAAATAACATCATGCAAACAAGGAGAGTATGACCAGCTTGAATGAGAGAGAGAGAGAGAGAGAGTCTGATGACTGAAATCAGCTTACCAAAAGCCTTAGTAATGTCCTGAGAGACGACGACGTAAGGTTTCTGCAAGTTCTTGACAGCGAGAAACTTAGCGCAAATGCAAAGTGAAACCCGTCCACGTGGCAACTCGTTTTGCTCAACCAATAGCCCTACTTTTTCGTCCTGTAAAATCACTGGAAAAATCTTACAGCTTTTAAAAAAAAAAAAAAGAAAATTTTTCCTATGTCCTTTACGAGATGTTTGCACTTATTGTATATGTGGAATACCTATAACAATAAAGAAACAAGTAAAAAAAGGCGTCGAAGTTTCTTCGGCGCAATCGAGTTTTCTGCACAGCGTACAATGCTGTATGAAACTCTCAGCCACGGCCCAAGAAACACTCAGTCGCGGCCCATGAAACTCTCAGTCGCGGCACGCACGATCATGGCTAAATTTAACCTTAAATCAAATAAAAACTACTGAGGTATAGGGATGCAATTTGGTATGTTTGATGACTGGAGGGTGGATGATCAACATACCAATTTGCAGCCCTCTAGCCTCAGTGGTTTTTAAGATCTGAAGGCGGACAGAAAAATGCGGACGGACAGATGAAAAGCCATCTCAGTAGTTTTCTTTTCCAAAAAACTAAAATTATGACATCATAGTCTAAGATTAAAAAGTTTCTTTCATTCAAACTCAATTCTACAATTTAGAAACAATCCAGGATTACTCGACTAAAATCGACGGCATATCTATTCTGAATTGGAAAATTATTCTACGTTCGAAGCTAGTTCAACCAATCAATGTCTATTCTCCCACAAAAAATATACTCATGCCATTTCCTGTGTAACCATCTACCAAACGCCATCTCTTTTGTAAGTTCTGCCCCAATTAACTAAATCTTTCTGTTTTCTTTTAGGTAAGTTAGAATATTTTTCTTCAATTTTTTTTTCATTTAAATTCATTATTAAAATTAAAGTACACAGTGCATAAAAACTGGAACGCTGAGGAGAGAGAGAGAGAGAGAGAGAGAGAGAGAGAGAGAGAGAGAGAGAGAGAGAGAGAGAGAACCTTTTGCGGAGAAAACGAGTTGCTATATTTCAACAACAGAAAAGATCTACGTA
>NC_089796.1:9681801-9701801 GCF_040412425.1 Macrobrachium rosenbergii | reverse complement strand
GGAGAGGGAAGTAGTCCTAAATTAGGATATAATTTATTTCGGACATATGGAAGTTGCGTCTGGTAAGTGAAATCTGGGATTCATAGTCCGTAGAGTTATTTATCCGCTTCAGGTGTTTATGGAAGATTTTTAGGCCAACGTTTCTCTCGTCTCTGCTGAGCATATTCACGGCAAAGGACAGGAGTAGACTGATGTTTATGTTTGTTTCAGATTAAGCCACCCTTGTACTGGCACGGGCACGGGCTCCTGGAGCAGCCCAGCAGCAGCAGCAGGGGGGGGGGGATAGGATAGAGTGAGGGTTCGATTTCAAATCGGTTTAAGCCCCTAAGGGTCGGAAGGAAGATAAGGTTTGGAAGGGGGTAGAATGGGGGTGAAATGAAGGTATAAGGGGAAGGATAAAAGAATGGGACAGACCCATTTGTCGTTGTGTGTGTAATGTGATGTTTTTACTTTTTTATTTTAATGTTGACGTCAGTTCGACCTAAGACCTGTTGAGTGACGTGAAACAATTGAAACTGTTAGGAGGCTTGAGAAGGTTTTTACTAGTTTAAGGTTCCAATATTGGATCGTCCTCCCTCTCTCCCTCCCTGCAGGGGGGGAGGGAGGGGGGACTCAGACCACGGTGCTATACAGAAGTTAGTAATGTGCTTGGGTTAGTATGTTAGTTTACTTTCGGGCTCTCTTCCCGATGGATTGGCAACTGCACAGTGTCAGTCTTCAGAGAGGGTGCTGTGAGAGTCTAACTACTATTGGTGCAAGATAGGAGCCACCTGGGACGAGTGCTATAGAAAAGGAGTGCTCTTTTTGCAATTTTCTTGAAATTAAGTGTTCCAGGTGGCAGCAAGGTGAAACTTAATTCTATTTCCAACTCCACTTGCAACTCCAACTCCAACCACTAATTCTAGTGCTAACCAGGGACTTAGTAACTACAGTTTTGTCGGGGGAGGGTTGAAGATACCAGCGTATAATGACACTGGTATTTCCAGATCGCCTCCTTTCCCTTACTTTTTTTTTTTTTTTGCGGGGGAGGGTTGAAGATACCAGAGTATGGTCTGCTGAGCCCTACTCTTTATATACGGGATGGTCAGCAGAGGGTCAACTGCATGCTGACAGCTGATTGGCTGAGGCGAAATGTGCGCCGGTGATTGGACGGCGAGAATTTTCTCAAGCCAAAGTCTCAAGCCTGATGGTCGCACTGCTACAGTCTCGTCGATCGGCGGGGCTGCTGCGTGACGTCACGCAGGGTATTATCCGGAGAATATTTTCATTGGTCGCCGGGTGGCTCGCTGGATCTTGCATTGCAGGGCCATGAGTTTCGCTTGCTATGGTGTCTGTTGCAGGGTTTTGCACAGTAGGTCGTCTAATGCTGGTGGAGAGGAAGAGAACTTCCTGGGTTGAATTTATTGAGGGCCCCACTTGCTGTATTAAGAACGCCTCTAGCAATCTTAGGCGTCTCGAAACCGGGACCTTTCCAATTATCTCGGTGTTTTCGATAATCGTATTTCTTGCGATGTTCGTATGATGGGAATCACTCATATGGAGTTTTATAGACCCTTCTTGCGCATGACAGGAAATCCTCTTAGCCAGTTTCATGGTGGTCATACTTATATATGAGCTTTTCAGTCGAGAAACATGCCAAGTGCCATTTTTGAAATATATTAAATTAAATTAAAAATACTTTGGCCCAGGATGGCGCTTGGCATGTTTCTCGACTGGGCATCTGAAATGGTATACCACGTTCGTCTGTTTAAGGGGGATCTCTTATCGGCGGGGCCGGGTTATTCTTCATTATCAGGTCTCTTGTGCGCCTATTTTGGTAGTAAATGACGAGGTCCAGTTGGGCGCTGACGTCAGTGGTGGATGCATTCTCTGCAATAATTTTCTTAATGGCGTGTACGTCCTCCTGGTATTTGGGGTGCATTCTTGCTTTAAAGTAGTTAAATTCTTTCTCGTGGGTGGGGCTGCGGTTGTTCAAGTTCGTCATACCACCGATCCAGTGCTGTACGTGTTCACGAGCATTTGGGAAACGCGGTCGAGTTCTTGGTGGGTGTCCTGCCAGGACGAACAGTGTGTCAAGGCCCTCCTTACGAAGGTCTTGATGGAGGTATTTTTATACCTTGCAGAACACTCGCTGCCTCCATTAAGGCGGAGGCCAAGGTTGGTCTGCTTCACGGACACGGAGGTTCTCAGGCCGCCGTCGGTCTTGCAGACGAGAACGCCCAGAAAGGGAAGCTGTCCGCTCCTGCTGAATTCCACTGTATAATTTAGCGAGCTCTATTCTTGGAAAGTGCGGCGGAGTGACTCTACTTCGTTCTCGTCGTCAGTCCTCATAAACGTGCGGCCTTCCTATACGGGGAAAAAACCCGCTCTTATACTGCTCCCATATAAAAGTTGGAGACGAGCACGCCTAAAGGCAATCCCATTGCCACACCATCTTTTTGTCTATACATATGGCCCTTGTGGGTGAGAAAGGGACCTTCTTCGTGCATATCCCAAGGAGGGCCCTTAGGGACCCCTCCGGGATATTCATGTGCGGCGTAGAGGTGTCCCCGTGGACACGATTCGTCTACGGGAACATTTATTATTATTACTGAAGAAATCCACAATGGTGTAGGTGCCAATATACGTTAAAAATATATATACAAAACGAGAGCTTTCGAGAACCTTCTCGATTCTCCTCCTCAAATGGGACTGAGGAGGAGAATCGAGAAGGTTCTCGAAAGCTCTCGTTTTGTCTATATATCTTTAATATATATTTACACCTACACAACTGTGGCTTTCTTCAGCTATTATGATAATTATTATTATTATTATTATTATTATTATTATTATTATTATTATTATTATTATTATTATTATTACTCAGAAAGAATAAACATTACCAAGGACCATGGCAAAAGTTCACTGCCTTTCAAAGCAACCTTCCGCTGAATAGATGCTCATAGGTGAACAGATTTTAATAGAAAACAACGAATAAATATTTTTTAAAACATCAAATACACATTTAAATCCAAAACTGCACAAAACATGAAAAAATTGAAGAATGGCACATGGAACTTTAGTGAACAAGGGTGATCAACCCAAATTTGAACAGGAAAGACACCCACATCCTTCGTTTAACTTTAATCTTGACAGAGTTATGAGTATTTGCATAAAGAAGAAGAAGAAGAAGAAGAAGAAGAAGAAGAAGAAGAAGAAGAAGAAGAAGAAGAAGAGAGAGAGAGAGAGAGAGAGAGAGAGAGAGAAGGGGGGGGGTTTCATTTAGGAAAGAAAGAGACTATTCAAAATCAAGAGAATGGGAAAGCATTTCTCCACCTAAAAGAGATGAGTAAAAGTCAGGTATTTTAATATATTTACACAAATATATGTATAGTATACATACATTTATATATATATATGTATATATATATATATATATATATATATATATATATATATATATATATATATATATATATAATATATGTATATATATACAGAGAGAGAGAGAGAGAGAGAGAGAGAGAGAGAGAGAGAGAGAGAGAGAGAGAAGATGTTACATAAAGAGGCAACCAAACCTTACAGAGACTGAAAAAGCATAGAGAGAGAGAGAGAGAGAGAGAGAGAGAGAGAGAGAGAGAGAGAGAGAGAGAGAGAATGTTTCATTAACAGGCGACCAGACCTTACTGAGACTGAAAGAGCACAGAGAGAGAGAGAGAGAGAGAGCCTTGCCCTCCGCACTCCGTCCCGTCCAGCTAAATAATCAACTACATCTCTCAATCAGAGAAACGTCAAGGGCTTTTCAAAACCCCCATCTATATTCAATTGAACATGGAATCATTCGGGTATATGATCCAGGGTTTACGGATCGAAGAAGAAGAAGAATAAAAAAGAAAAGAAAAAAAAGACCCTATCGCGATGAAGCAGGGGGAACTTCGTGTAGGGACATTTGACTTTTAGTTGAGATAAAATCTTGTCAGCATTTCATACCAAGATAGGGATTAAATAGAGAGAGAATGTCTGAACCTCAGAACGGGTATACTCTGTATGTATGTATGTGTTTAACAGAAAATGTCTGAACCTCAGAACAGTAATACTCTGTAAGTATATATGAATGTGTGTATGTCAGTATATATAATGTTTTTCTCATTGTGAAAGTTATCTGGTTGGTTAAAATATATATTATGCTGACACACACACATATACATAATATAAATAAATAAATAAATATATATATATATATTATATATATACATGTTTTATATATATATATATATATATATACATATATATATATATATATATATATATATATATATATATATATATATATATATATATATATATATATATACATATATTATATATATATATATATATATATATATATATATATATATATATAACATTATATATTTGTATAAATTAAATAACTCATAATGAGAAAAATATATTATATACATCGGTACTGCGAGGAAAAATGTCACAACCTGGTACGATAGACACAAATCAGAGCCTGACACATGATTTGCTAACGGCAAAAGTAAGAAAAAGTTAAAACTACGCCTGAGGAAGAAATTAATCTAATATCAGTGTACCAGAATAATTTCGTAAAAAAATTTAAATCTAATGATAATTCACCAACATTTTTAATGTACAACGAAAGTGCTTAAATCTTTAATCTGACAAGAAATAAACAATTTTTCAGTGTAATACACTGCACTAAATCTTAATCCTAATACAACTGCACTAAAATTTTAATCCTGATACAACTGCACTAAAATTTTAATCTTAGTACAATTGCACTATAATTTTAATCCTAATACTACTGCACTAAAATTTTAATCCTAATACAATTGCACTAAAATTTTAATCCTAATACAACTGCACTAAAATTTTAATCCTAATACAATTGCACTAAAATTTTAATCCTAATACAACTGCACTAAAATTTTAATCTTAATACAATTGCACTAAAATTTTAATCTTAGTACAATTGCACTAAAATTTTAATCCTAATACAATTGCACTAAAATTTCAATCCTAATACAGTTGCACTAAAATTTTAATCCTAAAACAGTTGCACTAAAATTTTAATCTTAATACAATTGCACTAAAATTTTAATCTTAGTACAACTGCACTAAAATTTTAATCTTAATACAACTGCACTAAAATTTTAATCCTAATACAACTGCACTAAAATTTTAATCTTAGTACAATTGTACTAAAATTTTAATCCTAATACAACTGCACTAAAATTTTAATCCTAATGCAATTGCACTAAAATTTTAATCCTAATACAATTGCACTAAAATTTTAATCCTAATACAATTGCACTAAAATTTTAATCCTAATACAACTGCACTACAATTTTAATCCTAATACAAAATTTAATCCTAATACAACAGCACTACAATTTTAATCCTAATACAATTGCACTAAAATTTTAATCCTAATACAACAGAACTAAAATTTTAACCCTAATACAACTGCACTAAAATTTTAATCTTAATACAATTGCACTAAAATTTTAATCTTAGTACAATTGCACTAAAATTTTAATCCTAATACAATTGCACTAAAATTTTAATCCTAATACAATTGCACTAAAATTTTAATTCTAATAAAGTTGCACTAAAATTTTAATCCTAATACAACGCACTAAAATTTTAATCCTAATACAACTGCGTTAAAATTTTAATCCTAATATAACTGCACTGAAATTTTAATCCTAATTCAATTGCACTAAAATTTTATTCCTAAGACAACTGCACTAAAATTTTACTCTTAGTACAATTGCACTAAAATTTTAATCCTAATATAAATGCACTAAAATTTTAATCCTAATATAGTTGCACTAAAATTTTAATCCTAATACAATTGCACTAAAATTTTAATCCTAATACAATGCACTAAAATTTTAGTCCTAATAAACTGCACTAAAATTTTAATCGTAAAATACAACTGCACTAAAATTTTAGTCCTAATAAACTGCACTAAAATTTTAATAATACAATACAACTGCACTAAAATTTTAATCCTAATAAAATTGCACTAAAATTTTAATCCTAATACAACTGCACTAATTTTTTAATCCTAATACAACTGCACTAAAATTTTAATCCTAATACAACTGCACTAAAATTTTAATCCTAATACAACTGCACTAATTTTGTAATCCTAATACAACTGCACTAATTTCTTAATCCTAATAGAATTGCACTGAAATTTTAATCCTAATAGAATTGCACTAAAATTTTAATCCTAATACCAGGGTAATAAAATTTTAATCCTAATACAATTGTACTGAAGTTTTAATCTTAATACAATACACTAAAATTTTAATCTTAATACAATGCACTAAAATTTTAATCCTAATAAACTGCACTAAAATTTTAATCATAAAATACAACTGCGCTAAAATTTTAATCCTAATACAACTGCACTAATTTTTTAATCCTAATACCACTGCACTAATTTTTTAATCCTAATATAACTGCACTAAAATTTTAATCCTAATACAACTGCACTAATTTTTTAATCCTAATACAATTGCACTAATTTCTTAATCCTAATAGAATTGCACTGAAATTTTAATCCTAACACAACTGCACTAAAATTTTAATCCTATTAGAATTAAACTAAAATTTTAATCCTAATACAATTGTACTGAAATTTTAATCCTAATACAATACACTAAAATTTTAATCCTAATACAATGCACTAAAATTTTAATCCTAATACAATGCACTAAAGTTTTAATCCTAATACAACTGCACTAAAATTTCCAATCTAATACAAATTCATAAAAAAAATTCCTGAATCGAATTCCAGCACACCATCAACGTTGAAAAGAACAGCAAACCTCGAATGTCTATTTAGTAAAACGCTTCGCGAAGAAAAACCGAAATAAAACGAACAGCGGACTCTTTTTTTTTTTTTTCGTTCAAAAGAATATTTCAGAATCGAATTGTAAATAACGAAAAAACCCAAAAGAAAAATTGAATCCTCCGCGATTTTTCCCCTTTCGCTTTTAAATGGATAAATGTAAAAGAATCTGATGGGGAACAAACTTCAACAAGAGACACCCATTTATAGAAAGCTGGAAAAATGTTTTAACTTTTATCATCGTGCAATCACATCTGCGTATCTCTGGCATCTGGGAAGGGAGGAGAGTAATGCTGATGTGTATGAGAGAGAGAGAGAGAGAGAGAGAGAGAGAGAGAGAGAGAGAGAGAGAGAGAGAGAGAAGGCGGAACTAAGAATTCAGGAGAGCTTCTATTGGGGATGCAAGCTGTCCTGTGTGTGCGTAACTGTATCCGGAATGAGAGAGAGAGAGAGAGAGAGAGAGAGAGAGAGAGAGAGAGAGAGAGAGAGAGCAACTCCTTGCGCTACTGTAAAACTACAACGTTATAAAACAATCGTGCCTCTTCACCTACTCCCCCACCTTTCAGCCCAACGACAATAGTTCTGGAGAGAGAGAGAGAGAGAGAGAGAGAGAGAGAGAGAGAGAGAGAGAGAGAGAGAGAGAGAGAGAGAGAGAGAGAGAGAGAGAGAGAGAGAGAGAGAGAGAAGCGGAGTCGATGTTCCTATGCAATATGCCTCGGACGGTGCATGTCGCTCTTTCGCAGCTGACAGAAGCAGACGGCTGGTGCCTGTCAGTATGAAGACAGGGGGGCCAAAGAATAAATATTATATACGCTACCTTTGGTCCAAAGTCTATTGGGGTCATGCTGATTGGTCAGACACTGGAGGAGCAAAAGTGAAAATCACTACAAGGCTCCGGGGTGGCTGCAGTTGGATTGGATTATAGAGTTTAGGGCAAAGGCCAAGCACTGGGACATATGAGGCCATTCAGCGCTGAAAGGGAAACTGAGAATAAAGGTCTGAAAGGTGTAACAGGAGGAAAACCTCGCAGTTGCACTATGAAATAATTGTTAGGAGAGGGGGCGATAGCAAAATGGAAGAAAGATAATATGAATGGAGGTAGAGTAAAAGGACTAAATGGGGCTGCAGCTAGGGGCCGAAGGGACGCTGCAAAAAACCTTTAGTAATGTCTACAGTGCACACCGTGAGGCGCACTGACGGCATTATCCCCCTACGGGGGTGGATGTACTTCTAACCCGACTTATTTCATTTCTAGGTTTATTCCTGGTCCTGTTTTCTTACAAATTTTATTTAACTTTGATCAATTCTTTTTTATATTACTGATTTCATTATGTTTTTTTCACATTTTATGCTTCCTCTCTAGAACTCTATATTTCTTGCATACTTCTGCTAAAGTTTCGCCTTTCAATAATCGCAATGCTTGATGATGATAATCAAATCAAAGTACATGAGCAATAACATAATCTTGCTTCCCGTAAGAGGCGAACTTTTTTTACTTTTTTTTTTTCCCAAGGGTGTACGATGATAAGAGGATAAGAGGATGTCCTTCCGAGAGGGGGAAAAAAAGCTGAGAAGGGCTAATGCTTCTGTCAGGTCAGAAATACGTAGCAATGAAAGAATGATACAACAGGAATGATGAACGAAGCAAAACAGTGACTCACCTCTGGGCAAGGGAAATATGGGACCCGTTTCTTCAGTCAGTACCAATGCACTACGTGAAGGACGAGCAGAGATATCAGACGCCACAGCTGATGGGATTAAAAAAAGTTATTTTGGGTACATAGAACGGCTGACGATGCTTTCTGCTTCATAAATTCACTGACCTGGGTATGAATGATACGGACGATTGAGATTTTTGTGTAATTATAATTTTTCATATGGATACCAATGATAAAGCAGAAATCAAAGTTAGATCCCATGCAATCAAACAAAGGTAAGGAATGTTAAAAAACTGACTTAGCGATCTCATTAAAATACTTAATGAGCCAACAGACAGTTCAAGAATACTAGTCAGTCTAGTCACCCAAGACTACGGTAATATCAATGACATAAAGTTCACACATGGGTAGCAACACAATTTTCTTGAAACAGCTACGTTCATCTGGAGTTAACAATACAAAGACTGAATACAGTTGATTACATGACAAAGGCTGAAAATGGCATATATACAAGCTAGACAGATTTGTTCAAGCCGAATGACGAATCCCTTCTGAAGGAATAACAGCAAATTGTCCACTGACATCAGTTATGGAATATGAATGCAATGTGTACATTAATATTCGCGATCAAAAGGCATTAACAATACATAAGTAAGCATACAAAACAACATAAAAATGAGTAAGAGCCACAATACATATCTTAGGCAAATTTATAGCATAGTATGTCTCGTGAGAACTATTGTCCGTAAATTTTAGGGCAGACGTGATATGGCGGTTAATAAATTCTATTTCCTCCAGCTCATGAACGGAGAAAAGTCAGACCCAAAGGTCAAGGTTCATTGTTGCGCTTTGACATAATCATGCACTTTTCATCGTATTACTGAATATTTCGTTTTTTGTTTACCTTACTCTTGTATTATTATTGTTGAGCCAAAGAGATCTATTTAGTTTCTCAATTTCCTCACCGAATCAGGATCAAAGTAGGTACTATATGAAGAAAATGTTATATTTCCCTTTGGGATTCACGCCCACAGAGCGAGGAGGCCGAAGCCCACAATGACGCCTAAAGCATATAAGCGTATTTCGGTTTCATAAATCAATGCTACAGACGTCAGGAATAAGTCTATTCAGTTCTAATAAAATGTGTTTGAATGGACAATCACCCCTACCATACACACACACACTTATATATATATATATATATATATATATATATATATATATATATATATATATATATATATATATATATATATATAATATATATATATATATATATATATATATATATATATATATATATATTATATATATATATATAATATATATATATATATATATATATATATATATATATATATATATATATATATATAAATATATATATATATAATATATATATATATAATATATATATATATATATATATATATATATATATATATATATATATATATATATATATATATATATATGTCCTGACTTTCATTATCTTCAAGTAAGATTGCAGATTGGGAGGAAGGCTATTCATTTCTTCTCCTGGAGGGCATGAGTGACAATTTATACCACTCCATTAAAATTGAAGGGCATGCATTTTGTAAAAAATCTCACAAAAAAAGGCATACAAGCTATTGTACACTTGTTGGGAAAAAACAGAATTTCTAAGAGATAGAATATTCACGAGAGAGAGAGAGAGAGAGAGAGAGAGAGAGAGAGAGAGAGAGAGAGAGAGAGAGAGAGATTCTTTCCAGAAGAGACGAAGAGATTTTATCCAAAGAACAGGTGGAGGGAGATTTTTCATTAGAGAGAGATACAAAGAGGAGATTCACTTTCAAGAATAGATTTAGATCTTAACCCAAAGAATAGACGAGAACAGATTTTTCATGAGAGAGAGAGAGAGAGAGAGAGAGAGAGAGAGAGAGAGAGAGAGAGAGAGAGAGAGAGAGAGAGACTGATTTTCATTAAGTTTGCAGCAAGATTGCATACAAGAATTCCGAGAGAGCAGCCTCGTCGCCATTTCAAGAAACTAGATAAACAGCTGATTTGAATACGAAAAAGGTATATGTACAGCGATGGAAAGACAGATATGAAATCATTTATACCCTACAGAAGTAGTTGCGATGACAAGTTAAGCGTGACAAACAACTTGACGACCAGAGAGAACAGACTGACGGTAGGAATAGCCATATATTTTGTTGTTATCATCATTATCAAGTTTTTTTTATTATCAGACAGTCATGATCGTTAGATTATAATCAATATTTTTATCAATAACAAATATCCACCAGCTCTCTTCAGGAAAAAAAAAAGACCGACATGAGATCAACCAATCTCTCTCTCTCTCTCTCCAATATCTAGAGAAATGTTTTTAGTCGGAATCATCTAAGGCTAGATAGATGAATCTGATATCGATCATGGAGTTCAAAAGAGAAATAACCAATAAAACATTTTCACGTATATACGGAACGTAGGTGATTGGTCACAGGTGACGAAAGAGAGAGAGAGAGAGAGAGAGAGAGAGAGAGAGAGAGAGAGAGAGAGAGAGAGAGAGAGAGAGAGAGAAAATTACATAAAGGTCTGGGCTATTGAGAAGAGGTTTTCACAAGTGGAATGTAAGTTCATCTGCTATCGAACTCCGCTTGTTAAATTAAATAAATAAAATCATCGATTGCAGGAATGAAGGATGCCATTATACGCTCTCACGTTTCCCTCAGATTTTTAAAATATTAACAGGATCGCAGCCGGAATATATATATGTATATATATATATATATATAAATATATATATATATATATATATATATATATATATATATATATATATATATATATATATATCTATATATATATATATAAGTATATACACACACATATATACAATATACATTTACATATATATATATATATTATATATTACATATACACACACACACACACACACACACACATATATATATATATATATATATATATATATATATATATATATATATATATATATATATATATATATATGTATATATATATATATATATATATATATATATATATACAAATATATGTATATATATGCACTGTATATGCGCTTCTTCCCTCGTTTCTGCAGCGACTAACGACCTGACCTCGTTGGGCAAGGACGCTGTGACCTCGTTTCACTGCCTGCTTCTTTGATCCAGTGGGAAGAGTCTTGTCTGTCGCGTAATGAGATATTAAGATTGCAAGAAATATGGGACCCTTGTCATATTGAGGCCAATATGTCAAGTCAACAGCTGTTAGGTCAATTTACGACGGTTTTACCAAAACGGGTTAAACAGACAATGATTAAGGCGTTGTTATTTACTGCGCACTATAGATATATACCGCACATACCTTCTGTCTCTGATGTATGTATATATAACTATATATGTAAACTATATATACAAACACAAAACACACACACACACACACACACATATATATATATATATATATATATATATATATATACATAAATACATACATACATATATACAGACATACATACTTACATGCATAGATATATACAGACACACGTTATATATATATATATATATATATATATATATATATATATATATATATATATATATATATATATATATATAGCTTAATGATAAATAATATTGCCAAGACCAGGAAGAACATTCTTTATTGTACAAGCTTTGAGGTATAAAACCTCATCATCAGGCTGAAAAAACCGACAAGGATGAGAATCAATAAAATTACAATAAAATGAATCGTGTAATTTCATAGTAGGTACTCAATTAGGTCGTTAAATATTTTACTTTGTGAGTGGTAGTTTGTTTACATTTCACTTTAGTTTTATTTTCATATTTTTATGTTTGTGTTTTTAATTTTTCGTTATTTTACGTCTCACCCTTTTAGTTTGTATTTACTTGTTCATTTTATATATTTCGTTAGTATTTTTGCTGAAGATTTATTATGACAATTCATTTTATTGTAATTTTATTGATTCTCATCCTTGTCGGTTTTTTCAGCCTGATGATGAGGTTTTATACCTCGAAAGCTTGTACAATAAAGAATGTTCTTCCTGGTCTTGGCAATATTATTTATCATTAAGCTAAGATTTCCAAGTAGCCGCCCAATTACCGAGACTATATATATATATACATACATATACATATATATACGTACTTACCATCAAGTACCTAAAGAACCATTTTAATGAAGAAGAAATCCTTCAATATACTCACTCTTTGATATCTCGCTATCGATAGAACAAGCTGCAGCATTTCCTAACATCCTGTGCAGCAGCTTCAAAGCTGCAAAACAACAGCAGTCAAACTACTCCAAGACTTCTTGAAAGTAGCGTCGAATGAAGAGACCCTCGTCACTTATAAAAATAAAATTCTTCGATGGCAGAAACCTCACTGTCTCGAATATGTTAAGAATGACGAGAAACTCGCTGTTTAATCTATCCACCGATGACGGAACCTCGCTGTTTTCTCGATACCCAAAAACCCCAACACAAAAAGATGAGAGGCTCTCGCTGAGAAATTCACCCCGGGTGTCAAACTAATCATCAGCGTCACTAATTGCAAAATGTGCTGCCAGAGACTTCTACAAGCTTCCAGTGTTATTTAGACGCTTGGTTTTAACCGAGGATGGTTGTCATGGCGACGCTGGTGCGATGCCAACACAATATATCATGAGAATCTGTGATCGTATATCATACGGATGCAAACTCGCGCGGAGACACGTTTTATACACACACGAATATACAGTATGTATATATATATATATATATATATATATATATATATATATATATATATATATATATATATATATATATACAGTATGCTCACATACACACATATATATATACTGTATGTATATGCTTTTGGGGCAAAGTTTTTCTTGAATGCAGATATTGTTGAATTCTGTGACTTTCTGATTGTTGATCAACTTCTTGTTAGTCTGACAATATCTTCTGAACGTAGATTCAGAAAATATTGTCAAAATAATAAGTTGATCAACAATCAAAATTCAACGAAATCTATACACACACACATATAATATATATATATATATATATATATATATATATATATATATATATATATTATATATGTACAGAGAGAGAGAGAGAGAGAGAGAGAGAGAGAGAGAGAGATACCCAGTCTGACCAATATATCATAGTGTTACCAGTTAGTTTTTTAAAGCAGAAATACATACACTTATCTTTTATGCACTCATCACTACAAGCCTATATCTAAGCGGATAATAAATGAAGAATCTTTCACCTTGGCAAGATTCGATCCCATGCACATCTTTGTAGCAACTTACAGCGTTTTTCGTAGAATCTCGCATGTGTGGGGTCGAACCCTCCTCCGGTAGATGACAATTCCTTCAAATATCTATATTTAGTTTGCATACACTCGTACTCTTGTAGTGATGAGCGTATCTGAAAGTGCCAGAAAGTCATTACGACTAATATAAATTCATGTATGTACTTGGTAAAATTGGCCAGTGATTATATACAGTATATATATAATATATATACACAGTATATATGTGTGTGATGTACATGCGCTACCGGGGTCTAAGCGTTGTCAGGCAAGGCAGCCGATCGAGACTACGGTCTACCCCAAAGCCAAATCAAAGTCCTTCAAAAGAAGGCACCGTGCTTACCCCACACAAAAAATTGGAAAAAACACGTAAAGAGAAGAAGAAGAAGAAGAAGAAGAAGAAGAAGAAGAAGAAGAAGAAGAAGAAGAAGAAGAAAAAGAAGAAGAAGTATATGTGTGTGTGCGCGTGCAAGACTATTTTCTTTCTCCCTTTCTCCTTTCTAAACATGATATCGTCTACCCCAACAGCTTTCAACAAATAAAACGAAGAAAACATAAGAGGAAAATAAAAGAAGAGAACCTCCAAACGCTAAAGATCAGAGAAAAAATAATACCAAGAGAAAGACAGTATGGGAACGCAAGAGGTTGAAGGCGGGGGGTACATTGTGTGTTACTGGCAACTGGTGGAGAAGAAAAGACTGGAGGGGTTGACAAGATAATGAACTTATAACGAGAAGGAGCACAAGAAATGGTGGTTAAGGCGAGTAGGGGAGGTGGGTGGATGGGGGTGTTAGAGAGAGAGAGAGAGAGAGAGAGAGAGAGAGAGAGAGAGAGAGAGAGAGAGAGAGAAATGAACTAGCACAAGGGAGGGGATTATTAGCAAGAGAGGGAAATGAGAGACGGAGGGGGAAACAAGCTGAGAGGAGTAAAAGAGGTTAAGGGGGGGAGTTCTACTAATACTGTGGGAGTGAAAACTGGGGTGGTAAAGGATGGGAGTTGGCCAAGGAATGAACTCCTAACAGAAGTGAAATACGGAGCTAGATTACTAGCTACTTACATAGGGCAGTTCCTCATTGGAGGGGTGGGCATAGTTCTCAGCTAGCACGCTGCTGACCCAGCGTTCGATTCCCCAACCGGCCAATGAAGAATTAGAGGAATTTATTTCGGTGATAGAAATTACTTCTCGTCATAATGTGGTCTAGATTCTGCACAAGCTGTAGGTCCTGCTGCTAGGTAACCAATTGGTTCTTGGCCACGTAAAATAAATTAATCCTCTGGCCACTTAGGAGAGCTGTTAATCAGCTCAGTAGTCCGGTTAAACTAAGGTATACTTAACTTAACTTACATGGGGTGGAAGGCGGGGAAGGGTTATGAGAGAGATGTACAGAAAAGCAAGTGGTCTGAGTACAAAGCCAATACAACAAATCACTTTCATGGGCAACGCACTGTCCCAAGAGAATTTATAAGACACCTAAATCTCTCTGAGAGAGAGAGAGAGAGAGAGAGAGAGAGAGAGAGAGAGAGAGAGAGAGAGAGAGAGAGAGAGAATCTAACTTATTAAAACCCTCACTGGACAAACCTCTTTCTTAAATAATCTCGAAATTTCTCGAGAAACAGATGAGACCAAACCGACCTGGAATCCATTGGATTAAATAACTGTCTGGAAGCAAGTAAGGGAGGATTGATTGAGAAGATCCAATCTGCAGAGAGCTCTCTTTCACTTCGTTTGATTTTTTTTTGTCCCTTTTCATCTCTTTATCTATCTCCATCTATTAACTCAGTCGTCATGCCTTCAATATCGTGGCCTTTGGAGCTTTGTTTAAAGGACGTTTATGTCGTCTATAATCCTCTCAGGGCTGGATTCTAATAAGGATAAAAGGATTCTCTTATATCTTGAGGGACTCAGAGTTTCAGCTTATTTTTCTATAATAACTATAATTATAAAGGTAATAATAACAATATACATAACAAAACGCAATGTGTACCTATATATTTAATACTTCTGTGTGTAACAACGATATTCTAAGAGTAGACTTGCCGTCGTCGGCCCGGGCCAGTCTCTCCCCACTTATCCCCAGAGAAGTTTGGGAGGTGCGAGGTTCGGGACGTACGTAGCGTCCTTTGGGCCGAGACGTCTCGGCCCGCCCTCATATCGTAGACATTGTTTGAGGGTATGGCTACACGAGTAATAATCATGTTAATATCGAAGCCTTAATCATACTTGAAACGGACCTGAGAAGTCTGGTGTGAGCGGAGCAGGCAAAAAGCAAAAGAAATAAATAATAATAAGAGGAGAAACAAAAGCAACAACGATGGATAAAGGTTAAAGTAACAACAAAGCTTATAATACAGACTGCTTTTAATCTCTTTATTCCTAGCAATGTTTTCCCCGACGTATTTCAATAAGGGGCAAAATACTTTTGAACGTGCTAAATGACGAGTGTTTATGTTAGGTTAAAATAGAATAGAATATAGGATTTAGGACAAAGGTCAGGCGCTGGGACCTATGAGGTCATGCAGCGCTGAAATGGAAACTGACATTACAAAGGTTTGAAAAGTGTGAAAACCTCGCAGTTGCACTGTGAATCCAGCGTTAAGAGAGGGTGGAAAGCAAGACGGAAGAAAGAGAATATGAAAGGAGGTACAGTAAAAGGAATACAAAGGGGGTGCAGCTTGGGGACGAAGGGACGCTGCAAAGAACCTTTAAATAATGCCTACAGTGCACCGCATGAGGTGCACTGACGGCGCTTCCCCCCTGCGGGGTTATGTTAGGCTAGATTCAATTAGGTTAGGTTGTGATGGTGATACTCTTGTGTACATTCGTTAACATTTTCCTTTAAACATCATTAAATATTAATGTTTGCAGCTTTAACAAAATGTTAGGCAATTTTTAGTGCTATTGCCATTTCCCTTGATGAAGGACCGATGCACAATAAGTTAAACTATAAGTTTAGCTTCGCAGGCATTTTTACTTAACCCCTTTGCTTTCAGCTTTCGAAAGCATTAGCTAGATTCCCAGCCTGAAGGGACATTAAAGCACACATGTCCTCCCTGTTAAATATTAACTAATTTACTTAAAGCACACATGTCCTCCCTGTTACATATTAATGAATTTACTTATTACTGTAATTGCATTTTACTCTTTTCTTCCTGACTGTGTGTCATTTCCTGTATCTGCGTAATGATATCATGTTCAGTGGAAGTCTGTCAAACTATTACATAGCTTTTAGTCTGGATCAGTGCTCCTGAAAGAAATTGCTGCATCAGCTGCACTGATCTTGTATAGAGTCTTCTCTATTTTCCTCATAACAGTTTTTTTTCTGTTACTACAACAGGCGGGTGACGCGCCAATGTGATTCATCAGGAGGAGTTAAAGTCCAGGGATAAGTAAGTCAAATATGGTGAGCATCGTCCGTAGAATTATTTATATAATCATATATAAGGACAAAATTATATATGTCGACTCTGGTTACGAGTCAAAATCTTGAAGTGGCCAACGTTTCCCCCGGCCACTTCAAGATTTTGACTTGTAACCAGAATAGACATACCTGTATATTTATCATTATATATAAACATATAAATAATTCTACGGATTATGCTCACCATATTTGACTTACTTATCCCCGGAATTTAAGTCCTCTTGATGAATCTTACTCGCCAGTTGTAGCAACGGAGAGAAAACTGTTATAAGTAATCATTATTATCTGAAAGGGCCAATGACCCCGGAGTAACTTAAGACCCACAGCATCGACGAGTAACGTAACAGCTTTCCTATACCCATCATTTACGAAGGGGAGCCAGAAAATCGGAAAATAAAGGAAGAGAACGCGGGCAAAATCCGTTCCCTTAAACACGAATATCCAGTCTACATTACCCACGATCGCCACAAGATTACAAGGCTCTAGGGAATAATGACCCTTATATTCACGGGGCCACAGATCTCATTCATAAGGCGAAAACCCTGTAATTCGGATATAAAGCCGAAAATATTTCTTCATTAGGGACGTTCGATGGGGGAGGAAAATGCTGAAACATTCGGTTATTAAAAAAGGAACATCTATACTAAGATCAAAAGACTGGTGGATTCATACGCAACACAGGGAATACCTGATAGCTTTCAGCCTTCAAGGAAAAAAAAAAGAAATAAAAAAAAAATAAATAAATAAAAAAAAGAAAACCGTGAATTAGTAAACATGCCGTATACGAAAAAGAGAGCTTAAACCGAGATTAACATATTCCGGGGTATCCAGGCGCTTTTGAACTGGAAACTTTTTACATTTCCAACTTTTGAAAAGAGTTTTTACAAGAGTTATTATCGCTTGTGTATTTTTTCCTTGCGTTTTGAAGCGATGTGTATGATATGCTGACATACTGGTTAGTGTAAAATTCACTTTCTTTTGACGGAATTCACAATTTCCAACGCAAAAAACAAATGCAACAATTAGGAACGGAAAATATACATCTAAATAATGGGTAATATGTAATGAAATACTTCGGAAATAGTAGTAAAAGAATGATACGATTATGCAAAATATGATTACGGAACACTGAGAAATAGAATAATGAAAATATGAATTTATCGTCATTCCAGATATACGGCGGTAAAACACTCTGACAATAAAAAAAAATCTTCAAAAAAGTTCAGATAACACAATTCAGCTCAATAATCCGTATACATTTAAAGTAGATAAAGATACTAAGATAATACGGGGGAAAATTAGACAAAAGAACTATGCCATGGCAATCAGATTAGTTGGCCGAGTACACATCATCACTTATATATTACAAACAGCAGGAGACTCGTTTTCTGTTGAGTACATCTTACAGTCAGTTCTTATTTTCACCTTAGTGAAAATAACGATTGACAATACCATAAAAACCCGTTCGTTTAAATCGCTAAAAGGGTCCTCATCAGTATGGAATCAATTATTTCTGTTAAAACAAGAAAAATGCACAGCTGAACAGAACCCTAACTGATATCAATACTCGGCAAATGATTATTTTTTTTAGACAACGATGATTATGACAATACTTTTAGTTTATTTCGCCTCTCAATCCGTTCAGAACTTGATGATATTAGAATATATATATATATATATATATATATATACATATATATATATATATATATATATTTATATATATATATATATATATATATATATATATATATTATATATATAAATAAAAATATGTAACCAGTAAAACGAGACTCAAAAAGAAAATGTTCCCCCATCCGCACAAAACAAAGTGGCATTAGAGGTATACTTTTCACATTAACACATTGTCGGCAACGTTGAAAACATTTCATGTATTGTCTGCTACACTGAAAGGGCTGGCGATTAAAACTTTCGATAACCGAAATGATAATAGGGTGTCTTTTTGTGTGTGTGTGTGTGTCGCTCTCTCATTATGGCGGGATACAACAAAAACTTTCCACAATAGGAATTCATTGTTAAGTTACGGTTTTCATTAGGGAATGAGTTTCCAGGCCCACCGAGAGAGAGAGAGAGAGAGAGAGAGAGAGAGAGAGAGAGAGAGAGAGAGAGAGAGAGTACAAAGTGGAAAATTTTAAAGAACTCTCGTAGTTTTGTAAAGTTGGTAATACATGTAATGAGAGAGAGAGAGAGAGAGAGAGAGAGAGAGTACAAAGTGGAACATTTCAAAGAACTCTCATGAAGGAGTTTTGTAAATTTGGTAATACATGTAATGAGAGAGAGAGAGAGAGAGAGAGAGAGAGAGAGAGAGAGAGAGAGAGAGAGAGAGAGAGAGTGAAAAATTTCAAAGAACTCTCATACAGTAGTTTTGTAAAGTTGGTAATACATGTAATGAGAGACAGAGAGAGAGAGAGAGAGAGAGAGAGAGAGAGAGAGAGAGAGAGAGAGAGAGAGAGAGAGAGAGAGAGAGTGTACAAAGTGAAAAATTTCACAGAACTCTTGTAGTTTTGTAAAGCTGGTAATACATGTAATGAGAGAGAGAGAGAGAGAGAGAGAGAGAGAGAGAGAGAGAGAGAGAGAGAGAGAGAGAGAGCAATGTCAGAAGGCAAGTAATTCTGATTACTAGATACTTCAACCACAGGTTGAAATCTCCATTGCATTAGCAATAAAATCCATTGATAAAAGCGTTAAGTATCTCCAACATTAC
>NC_089796.1:9654301-9676801 GCF_040412425.1 Macrobrachium rosenbergii | reverse complement strand
CTGCCAGAAGGTATACTGAGTTTACTAGTACAAGTTAACATTATTTATTACCAGAAGGTATAATCATGGAGTTTAGTGTTACCAACATTACTGAGGGAGACACCAGTTTTTTTGCCAACACTATTCTGCACAAAAAAAAAAAAATAATAATAAGGATGTATTTGAAAAAAAAAAAACACTCAAAAAGCAATACATAATCCTGAAGTTCTGAACTGAAAAACTGGAAATTAGCATTGATAAAAACAGTTTTATATCAAATTTTTAAATGCACTCAAGCTCCACAGTGATGCAAACTCGTTAGTTAAAGTCATGGAGTTTAGTGATACCAACATTATTGAGGGAGATACAAATATTTTACCAACACTATTCTGCACAAAACTAAATTAATGAAATAAGGATTTATTATTGTAGAAAAAAAAATCAAAAAGCAATACATAATCCTGAAGTTCTGAACTAAAAAATTGTGTAAATTAGCATTGATAAAAGCAGTTTTAGAGAGAATTTTTAAATGCACTTAAGCTTTACAGTGTTGCAAACTTGTTAGTTAGAGTAATGATTTCAGCTTCTGAAACTGCTTAGATTTAACATTTAAAATGGAACATTGATTGTAAAGAGATTAGAGAAAATAAAAGTTGATGGCAATTATATTTGGGCTCTGCGAGACTTTGCTGAAGCAAAATTATCAATAACATCATCAAAGTTAATGAGTTCTACCTCTTCACGCTCAGAAATGCTAGGGCGTTAAGTCTATCCTGTCCCATTGAGGCTCTGAGATCAGCCATAATCAACTTCAGTTTACTGAACGAACGTTCACAGCTTGCAATTGATTGCTACTGTGAGCATAATTTGGATTGCTACTCTTAAGTTGGGGAAAACATTTTCACCACCATATTGTATAATGAATTGGATGAGCTTCTCTGGAGTGGAAATCTGAACATCCGTTCTAATTGCCAAGAGCATTCTGCAGTCTAAGGTTTCCTCATAAAGTTCATTACCATCCAAATCACTAGAATTTGCCAACATGTAAACAGTTTTCCTTCATTCTCTCGTCATCCAGTAATCCTGAACTTTTACCCTTTTTAAGAATTTGTTCTACATCTAGCAGAAACCCAAACTTGTCTAGATCTTCAAGGCTTGTGCTAAGTATAACTTAGTTTTACCAGACCACTGAGCTGATTAACAGCTCTCCTAGGGCTGGCCCGAAGGATTAGACTTATTTTACGTGGCTAAGAACCGATTGGTTACTTAGCAACGGGACCTACAGCTTATTGTGGAATCCGAACCACATTAGAGCGAGAAAGGAATTTCTATCACCAGAAATAAATTCCTGTAACTCTTCATCAGCCGGCCGGAGACTCGAACTCGGGCCTAGCGAGTGCTAGTCCACAGCTCTACCGACTCGCCCAACGAAGAGATTAAGGCTTGTGCTACGTTGTTTCATTTCAGTATGCAGTCTATCTATTGTACCTTTCATTAGGCGCATGAGCTCTTGTTTTGCGCTGAGGCCTACATCAGTGGCTGTTTCTCCTGGCATCCTTTTCTTTGTTCTGGTCCTCAGCTCTACAGTAACATCATAATTCTCACATAGTTCTAATGCTGCACTGAGCGACTCATTACAGATGGCTACTCTGTTTTCATTGAGATACATTTCAAGTGTCTTTAAGTCTTTGGCAGCATTGTGGAAGTTTATTTGATGGTCTTGAAGTCTCTTTTGAATGCGGTCTATTTTTATAATATAAGATTCCAAAAGAAAAGTAATGCAAGGAAATGAAAGGTAAGAATCCGATGCAACAGGTGACTGGCTTCACTTCTTGTATCTACATTTTCTTTCAGATCAGTAGACATTTCTTCCAGTAGAATAACCAAGTCTTCAAAGGGGTGACAAATTGGTTTAACTCCATCGGGTTTCAGATTCAGATTTTAGTGTGATTGGCATAGCTTTCCTCAGCGTTAGAAGAAATTGTGCAGTGCATCTGTGCCAAAAAAGGTTACTGTAACTGATTCTTCACTGGCTGCACGAATACCAGCTAGATTAAGTGAGTGGTTGTCACAACTGACAAATACAGCTTTACTGTTCTTTTCAACGATCCTCTGCTGCACACCAGATTTGTGCCCTGCCATGACTGCAGCGTTGTCGTAACGCTGTGACCGACAGCACTTTAGTGGCATATTGTCCTTTTCTAGCTGATTACATATTACTTCAACTATGCTTGCTGCATCTTTTTGTTTGACTTCAATGAAACCCAGAAATGTCTCTTTTACAGTTACTGTTTTTTGTCTCAAAGTTTAAATCAACATATCTCACGATTTCATACATCTGCTCTCTTTGGGCACTGTCGGGAGTAGAATCAAATAAAAGCCTATAGTACTTTGCTCGACGGATATCGTCAAGTAATTTGTTCCTTGCAGTTGATGCTAAGAGTTGTATAAATTCATTCTGTACTAAAGGGGACAAACATGACACAGATCCAGCTTTCTGTTCTACATAATCCAAGTGATTGTATGACTGTTTTTCTTCTATGGTATTTCCGTCGAAATTAACGGTTACCAAGATATTTACCAATATTATTACTATGTGAACAGCACATCAAAAGCTCTTGTTTTTGTAATGTATTTTTTTTGTGGAACCTTTACAACTTCGTATTCGTAATAATGTAAATTGTGCTGACATAAAATTGTTATAAAAGCAAAGTGTCTTACCATGATATTTTGAGTGAAGTGTATATAAATAAATAACTATATAAATAGTCAAATAAATATAATATGGATTAATAAATACTGCCTACTGCCTAAATTGCGAAACATAACAACAACAACAAAAATTAATATACTGTACTTACTCTGTTGCTCTGCTTAGGAAAGTTAGGTGTAACTGTAATTTCTCATGAAATCCTTGAACCACGAATGCACAAACTAAAACTCATCAATTGCGTGCGTAAGTAAATGGATCCTAGAATCTAATTTTTTTTTGCTAGAAAAGCACACTGCAATTATTTGGCATACTCTGGAAAACTGTACATATGGTATAATATATGAACGGTGAAAGTAAGAGGAGAAAATGAGTTTGATTCGGCGGGTCAACCGACACCCATCCTTCAAAATTCAAATTCCACATTACGTTGTTTTAAGGATCATCATTCTCTCATTCTCTCTCTCTCTCTCTCTCTCTCTCTCTCTTATTTCAGTTGTTTCAATATCCTAATATTTTCTATTTTCGCACAGTATATCACGCCAATATATATATAAACACACACACATACACAAATGTGTTTATGTGTGTGTGAAGAATACAAATACTAGCAACTCTTTATATATATATATATATATATATATATATATATATATATATATATATATATATATATATATATATATATATATATATGATAGTGATACAAAAATACTTTTGTTTTCTCTCACATCTCCCTGTAAGCCGCATAAATGGTTCCCCAGGCTCATTTTGGCACCCCCTTAAGGTCGGCGCCCAGGGCACGTGCTCCCCCTTGCCCCGCCCACTAGTTACGCCTCTGCGGACAAGCGGTATTTATACCAAGAGATCCAGAGGTCAGCCATTACGTCACTCCAGTTGACAACTTCTCCTTAATCTTCTTAATCGCTGGTTGGAGGAAGATTTTACCTATAATAATGCATCACCTGCCTGTAGAGGGAGAAAGTTATAGTATTATATAGCATATGTAGCATTAACTTTCTACCTTTTTGCCATTTTTATGGGATCCCGTTTTGACAGAACACACACACACATATATATATATATAATATACAGGATATATATATATATATATATATATATATATATATATATATATATATATATTACATATATATATATATATATATATATATATATATATATATATATATATATATATATATATATATATTACATATATATACACACACACACACGTGTGTGTGTCTTGGTGGGCAAAACTGCTGCCTACACAATATGAAAGCACTGAATCCATCGAGCACTGGCACACATTTGCCTAAACACATGATTCCAAGCTGATACCATTGTTACAGTATTCGACTAATGAAAGCTCATTAAAAGTAAATGACCCACCATTTGATATTCCACGCATATCATAAACGCAGCAAATGCGAACCATTACATGCTTACATGCAACGAATCATTACGAACCTGCATACAAAAGGTCGTTGTTGAGCTCTATGAATTATGAAATGATGCACAGATGTCATAATTTTCATACGGACACATTAATCAGGTCGTTTGTAGCGTTATGACTTGATTTTAATCCTAACTATACAATTAACCTAAATATTCTAGTAATAACGACGTGATGTAAAGCATTTTGTTCAATACGGTCTAGTTATTTGAGCTACAATACACACAAAGATAAATTATTAATGGAATAGTAAAACTAGACTTAACGAACAAACCTGCTGGTAAAGAAAACGGACAGCCAGCGACTTGAAGGAGAGACTTGTCTAAACTGGAAAACACAACGACGTTTCCTTCCTATCACTTGTAAAATTATCATATCAATTCTATCATATTCTGAGAACTGATCTCTTCTTTCTACATTTCCTATTACCTTCTATAACTTCTTGCAAAGGAATCCCTTAGTCTTTGGAAGCTTGAATTTCAAGTTAAAGGCCCCAGTAAGCTTGTTCCATATGAATAAGGATTTATCTTCTGAATAATAATAATAATAATAATAATAATAATAATAATAATAATAAAATACAAAATCCACATTTATGTAAAGTACTGTATTTACAAATAATAAAAATAATAAAATGAATTCCAGGAGCTTTCGAGAGCCTGCTCAGCTCCCTTCTTCAGCTAGAAAAAATTTTTTTCTAGCTGAAGAAGGGAGCTGAGCAGGCTCATAAAAGCATATTCCGGGATTGTGAAGAAGATTTGCAATAATAATAATAATAATAATAATAATAATAATAATTTTAATTAGAGAGTTTTTGTAAATACAGGTTGGTGGTTACTGCTATAAATGAAACAAGGAGTTTTTGTATGATTTTATAAACATATTCACGGGATTGATGTCAAATTCAAAGAAGATTATGGAGAACTACAAAGAGTAAATAGAAAAGAGCAAGTTATTGTGACGGTTTGGATGTTCTCGACAAAAATATAGAGTGGACAAAAATCTAAATTATTGTTTATATTGACTGAAAATAAGACAGCCAAAGTTACCGAATTAACGTAACCTGAAATAAGGCTTACAGCCCTTTGTACCACCAAAGGCATTAACATAAATGTTTCCAAGCTGTAAACATCCTTAAATTATCATTATTATTAATATATTCTTCAATATACTACAGACACACAGTTGCAGAGTCTATGTCCCTCTGAATACTGTGTTCGCAGTAACATAAGGAGTTTCTGAATCTCTGTGCCATATCATCTACTCTCCTTACACTCGTTATTCAGTTCTCCCGTTCGTTAGTCTTTCTCCTTCCTCAGGGATATTGGATATTGCTTAAGCAGTTTTCCAGAAAAGGAAGTCTTCAAGATAGGACGTGGAAGTAATTGATCCCATTACATGGGGCGAGGGGAAGAAAATTAAGCAACGGGTTCGGTTTCAAATGGAAGTTGTATAAGGCACCAAACTTAAATTGGAAGCTGCGTAACAATTGAAATCTAAAATGGAAACTATTCAGTTATTCAGAATCAAAATGGAGGCTGTGTGACAATTTACATTTAAAATGGAAACTATTCAGTTATTCAGATTCAAAATGGATGCTGCGTGACAATTTAAATTTAAAATGGAAGCTACTCAGTTATTCAGAATGAAAATGGAGGCTGCATAACAGCTGAAATTTAAAATGGAGGCTACTCAGTTATTCAGAATGAAAATGGAGGCTGCGTGACAATTCAAACTTAAAATGGAAGCTACTCAGTTATCCAGAATCAAAATGGAGGCTGCGTGACAATTTACATTTAAAATGGAAACTACTCAGTTATTCAAAATCAAAATGGAGGCTGCGTGACAATTCACATTTAAAATGGAAACTACTCAGTTATTTAAAATCAAAATGGAGGCTGTGTAACAACTGAAATTTAAAATGGAAGCTACTCAGTTATTCAGAATCAAAATGGAGGCTGTGTAACAACTGAAATTTAAAATGGAAGCTATTCAGTTATTCAGAATGAAAATGGAGGCAGCGTGACAATTCAAATTTAAAATGGAAGCTACTCAGTTACTCAGAATCAAAATGGAGGCTGTGTGACAATTCAAATTTAAAATGGAAGCTGCTCAGTTATTCAGAATCAAAATGGAGGCTGTGTGACAATTCAGATTTAAAATGGAAGCTACTCAGTTATTCAGAATGAAAATGGAGGCTGCGTGATAATTGAAATTTAAAATGGAAGCTACTCAGTTATTCAGAATCAAAATGGAGGCTGCGTGACATTTCAAATTTAAAATGGAAGATACTCAGTTACTCAGAATCAAAATGGAGGCTGCGTGACTTTTCAAATTCAAAATGGAAGCTATTCAGTTATTCAGATTCAAAATGAAGGCTGCGTGACTTTTCAAATTCAAAATGGAAGCTACTCAGTTATTCAGAATCAAAATGGAGGCTGTGTGACAATTTAAATTTAAATGGAAGCTACTCAGTTATTCAGAATCAAAATGGAGGCTGCGTAACAACTGAAATTTAAAATGGAAGCTACTCAGTTATTCAGAATCAAATTGGAACCTGCGTAACATTTGAATTTAAAATGGAAGCTACTCAGTTATTCACAATCAAAATGGACGGCTGCGTGACAGTTCTAATTGAAAATGGAAGCTACTTAATTATTTAAATTCTAAAATGGAAGTTTTCGGGCCTGATTGTATTGAGAATGGAAACTGTGTAGCTAGTCGGACTCTTAATGGAAATTACGCTCCTGATCGGATACAAAATGGAAGTTACGACACTGATCCATCTTAAAATGGAAGTTACGTTGCGGATCGCATTCAAAATGAAAGTTACTGCGCTGATCGAACTCAAAATGGAAGTTACAATGAGGATCGTACTTAAAATGGAAGCTACGTTGAGGATCGTACTTAAAATGGAAGCTACGTTGAGGATCGTATTCAAAATGGAAGTTACGTTGCGGATCATACTCAAAATGGAAGTTACGTTGTGGATCATACTCAAAATGGAAGTTACGTTGCGGATCGTATTCAAAATGGAAGTTACGTTGCGGATTTTACTCAAAATGGAAGTTATGCTGCGGATCGTATTCAAAATGGAAGTTACATTGCGGATCGTACTCAAAATGGAAGTTACGTCGCTGATCGAAGTTAAAAGGGAAGTTATGTAGTAGATCAAATTCCAAATAGAAAACATACACCTGATCGAATTCAATAGGGAAATTAAGCCGAAGGAACCCAAAATGGAAGTACGATCGCTAGTCAAATTCCAACTGGAGGTAGGTCCCCTGATCAGTTTCAAAATGAAAGTTATGTGAATTATCTATTCAAATGATAATTCAAAATGAAAGTCACCTAGCTGTCAAAATTTAACAGAGGAGTCGCATCGTCGATCGAATTCGAAATATTAACGCCAGGGACCGAAGGCACGCTGCACAGACCCTTAAGTAATGCCTACAGTGCACCGCATGAGGTACACTGACTGCACTACCCGTTGCCGTCTTACGAATCTGTAGTTTCTTATTGATAGAAAAATAAAAGATCATTTTATGATAGTTAAATGGGAATCGTGCTTAGAGCCCAATCTAGTCAACCAAAGCTCGAGATAATGCAACGCCTTGGTCACAGGCTACGTTACTTTCTGACTTTTAGTATTGATCCGTTCCCTTCCCATTTAGCTGTCCTACTTCTTTAACTTGACCTCTGACCTCTCACTATAGGACATGTTCTTCGGACAAAATACTCACGGTGATGCAGCAGTAACATGATTAGTCGCCGATTATTACACAGAAAAATAATTAATGGTTAAAACGATTCCCTCAGGCTGAGTGCATCTTACAAAAGACAATGTCAGTAAGCTAAGAACGCACTTGAATAAGAAATAAAACCTATTAGCTGATGTAATATGCGCCCTGCGGAACATTTTTGTTAAATCTATATCATTCTGTGAAACGTTCGATATACAACAGGTCTTCCCACCAGTGAATTCAGAGCAATATCGGGTTTGATAGGTTCCTGGATGGATTAACATTAATCAATTCCAGCTGTCCATGGAACGTGAACTTCAATCAACACTCTGTGGGGTTACGGGGTTTTGGTTACCGTGCTTATTTACAATATCAGTGCTTATAAATTTCAAAAAGATCATTGGAATCTTGTCAGAACAATAAAATGGGTCAAAATGAGGCCACCGAAGAAAAGTAACGGGCAGCAAATTCCTGAGATGAATGCTAGTATTGTACCAGCCCCGGTTTTTTTGCCAAGCACCTAAGTTAGTTTAGGTTAGATTGGATCCTCAAGAGTAATTTGGGTGTGGGAAACATAAAAAGATTATTTTCAAGAAAATCCTAAGGTTAATTTTTAAGATATGGAGTCCCGCTTTTTTCAGGGAAAGGCTTCGGTACTCGGTTACATCTCGGGAAAACGTGAACGGGCAATGCAAATTATCTGTTGTCTAGGATTTACGAAATCACCGTTTCCCTCTTCCTGACCCCAAAATGACCACAAAATTCGAGAGAAAGTGATATGTTAGGAACGCCCAAATGCGACGAGAGACGGAACACTCCCGCAAATTAGAGCTAATCCATCAACTTTCAATCCGTATCCTTATCACATTCCATTTCCCGTTCAGCTAGATCAATGAAATTGACCCCAATCTACCCAACGTATTTCTTTCCTCACGTCTCTCGCCATCGTCCACTCTATCATCTCCCATTCCACAGGGGAAATTGAAATTTGTCATTATCTGTCATGATGACAAAAGGACACAGTATCAGATTCTAAGGAGAGAAATTTGGCAAATTGTTTGCACACACTACACAGACACACACACACAATATATATATATATATATATATATATATATATATATATATATATATATATATATATATAGAAATATATATACATATGACTTTTTACCCACCTGTGAGTCAATTGGTAACACCTGGCCTCTCATTTGAAAGACCGGGGTTCGGTCCCGTTGTGAGTCAAATTTACTTCTGTGAAACACGTGCTCATTTGTTCATCATTTCCATATATATGTACAGTATATATATATACATTGGTATGCAAGTACATATATACATATTTTGTATATATATATATGTACATGTATGTATTCCCCATTAACATTATGCCAAAGCCCGAGCCAAAAGCAGGCAATCGGACGAGTGCGAAATGTACATCCGAATTCCTTCTAATGAGATGCAAACATTTGTGCAGTTTCGTGGGAAAAGTCTTTATTGTCTCGGTTCATGGTTCATTTCAGCGATGAAAAAAAAATCTGAGTCATGATATTTTCTCTCGTCATTAGTAAAAAGAATTTGAACCTCGTGGTTTTTATATTTTCTCTATAAATTGCAAGAATAAATTGACTCAAGTCGGCGAATTTTTTCCCATCAATTTTCTTGCAGAATGTACAAACTCATTTTTAGTTTTCTGAAAAAACTGTGTGCCAACTTCTGTCCGTCTGCACTTTTGCTGTCCGCCCTCAAATCTTATAAACTACTGATGCTAGAGGGCTGTAAATTGGTATGTTAATCATCCACCCTCCAATCATCAACCATACCAAATTACAGCCCTCTAGCCTCAGTATTTTTTATTTTATTTAAGGTTACAGTTAGCCATAATCGTGCGTCTTGCAACAATATAGGCTAGGCCACCACCTGGCCGTGGTTAAAGCTTAATGGACCACGAGTCATATAGCATTATACCGAGACCACCGAAAGATAGATCATTACTCGGTGGTCTTGATTATACGATATTACAGAAAACTCGACTGCGCCAGAAGAAGAAACTGTGCATTTTATAATTAAGATTCATATATACCATCGACGTGCAGAAATGCTGATACTCTCTAAACTTTAAAATTCATGTTTACAAAAACTTACGCAATCACTGGAATCCCTTACCTGTGGGTATAAGCTTCATTTACGTATAAACTTGAACTTGTTTTTCACGTATTCTCATAAGTAGGGAATTTAAATTATTAGCCACATATGTGTCTATCTACAGACTTTCATTAACAAAACATCTTTGCAATTATCTTGCACGTATAAATTGACAGTTCCCTTGGCCATGCAATCTTGTGTGTTTTAATTTAACATATCCTTCTGGCAAGTATTATCACAAGCATATGATTCATCGGGTTTCATTTCAACAATATGGTTGACATTCTTTGTCATCTGTATGTATATTAAACAAAAACTGTAACTGTTTATCTTGATTTTGGTTCAACATTATTTATTACCAACGGCTTTTAAATTTCCTCTTACTCATTACTAGGGAATGTTCATGTGAGGTGTTCCCTTTTTACTTTCTTACTAAACTATAAGTGATAACCAGTCTATCTGGAGGCGCCTAAGTTAACATATTAACATTTCTTAAGTTTTCTTTTTTTCGTGTACATACTTCAACATATTAACATTTCTTAAGCTTTCTTATTTTCATGTATATATTTCCATACCCCTGGATAACCGACACCAATCGTCTAATGACAGCCAGAGGCCAAGCGCTGGGACCTCCGAGGTCATCCAGCACTGAAAATAATGTTGAAGCAATTGTTAGGAGAGGGTGGAAAGCAAAATGGAAGAAGAGAATATGAACGCAGGTATTAGCAAAAGGAATGAAAGGGGTTGCAGCTAGGGGACGAAGGGACGCTGCAATGAATCTCAAGTAATGCCTACAGTGCACCACTGTTCGACTGCAAAGCATCACAGACATAAAGGAACACCGTGACACTACTGGAAACTCCTCTGAATGGGCTCTTCCACCATTTTCACGATGATAGTTTGAATTGCGTCCTATCTTTGCAAAGTTGCCCTTATACTTGTCCAAGTCTCTGGAAAAAACAAGCACGCGAAATTCGCGACCAGTACTGATTCTTACAGGGGCCTGAGAGTGAAGATATTTATCTACTTCTTTTTACCCTATATGCTGGAAAGAGAACCTGGAGTGGTCACTGGTTCAGAGGTCAATATAGAACTGAAAGTGATTCATAATTTTGTTATCTCTTCAATTCACGAGAGAAGTAGCTTTAGCAGGCACTGCTTATCAATTTCTCAGCATCAGATTTGCCAGATTTGGAGAAAATGAAGCAAGGAAGAAGCAGAACCAACAGAATACAAAGAAGAAAACTTCGTCAGCTATTTCACTTCGTAAAGAAACACACACCAATGAGCACCAAGCATATATTTGACTTGGGTCAAGATTCCTTGACTATGAAATTGTAGCTGAATGCGTAATTATGATAAATAACAAGAGACTGATAAGAAAGAAGTGAGAAGAACATTATAAAGAGAGGATCTTTCTTAGATAGTGACCCGCAGGGGTTTTTAACCCGGTATGCATCCACCTTTGTGGCGTGTTTAGTACCAGCCCGTTGGGGATGACCGTAAAAACATAAACAAAAGACTGTAAATATCATAAAGATAATGACCCCCAAGAAATATTAGTCCTACATAACGACCCCCGAATACCATTGGGGGTCACTATCTAGGAAAGATCCTAAAGAGAGAATGGATGAGATAGGACTTGAGTCAAGATTACTTGACTATGAAATTGTAGCTGAATGGATAATTATGATAAATAACCTGAGACTGATAAGAAAGAAGTGAGAATAACATATAAAGAGAGAATGGATGAGAAATGCGCCGGAGTTAACGACAAGAAGTTGAATGATTATACGAAGAGTAAGTGATTTTAAAGGATGAACTCGAAAAGTTTCAAGGACCGTGTGGTTTGAAGAGGGTGGGAGGAGGCAAAAAAAAAAAAAAAAAAAAAAAAAAAAAAAGAGCAGTGGCATAAAAAAACCCCCAGGAAGTTTGATGATGGAAAAAACGGGGATTATCTGAGGGAAAATGACAAGAGGGTCTGATGCGCTACTAATGAGCATCTTGTTGGGGTGTAAGAAGTGGCTAATGCTGCAGATGTCCTCTGTATAAAGAGTTAATCCTAAATTCAGTAGTTAAAAGTTTTAATGTTGAGTGCATATATACTCATACAAACATATATACTATAAATATATGTATATTTATGTATATGAATATATATAAATATAAACATTTATATATATATACTGTATACTGTATATATATATATATATATATATATATATATATATATATATATATATAATATATATATAATATACATATATGTATATATATTGAACAATCTGCATATTCCCTAAAGTTCTGTAAGGACACAAAATATCACGGTGATGTACGACAACAAGCACTTACGTTCTTTAAAATTTCATCCTCTCACAAGACATTAAGCAATTTCGTTACTGTAAGGTCCTATGACAACATCCTATCTATAGAGAAGCTTCAGAATTGAGTTATACGCTTCGTCTTTTCCTTCGTTCTTATAACCTTTCGTCTTTTGAGAGACTCTCCGATTATTTCCTGTCTTCTTTCCCTTCCTTTTCTTTCTATCTTCTCTTTTATTTTTTTTCTTTTTAGTCCCAGGGGGAATAATAAAATTAAATTGCCCGTTCCGTCGATCGGTGCTTTATGCAAATAAGATTCTACTTCTTTAATAGCAAATGAAATAAATGACTGCTTCTTCAAATTAAATGTTCAGTAGGATTTTAAATTCAGGGAACTCCCCCAACTCCTTGAAATGAAATAGCTTTTGTTTTTGTTTCGGGAACTCTTTTTGTAATATTTCACGTGTATATTTGGTATTGATACTAAAAAATCACAAAAATGCAAGTGATCTGCATGTCAGCTGAGGCCACAGGAAAGTTGAAAAAGAAACCACAGAATGCCAAGTATTTTCGTGTGATTAAAACATCTTTGGGGCACGCGCACACACACACACTTATGTGTATATATGTATATATATATATATATATATATATATATATATATATATATATATATATATATATATATATATATATATATATATATATATATATATATATATATATTCTTGCATATTTTCATTCGTCCCTTTAGCCTGTTAAGTAGGGAATCAAAATTAACAAAAAAATTTCTCTCAGTCGTCAGCTCTGAGTAGGATTAGTGGCGGCGGGGAAAAGACGCCATGTCACAGTTTAACCAAGGGATAGGTCTAAACCCTCAGGTCCCCGTTTTGGGGGTAGAACAATACCGCTCTTAGCCCCCCCATCGTACGATTTGTGGGGATGTCAGGTAGCCGTAGAGAAGTCGTTAATTTAACCAAGGCGAAAACGGGATAAAGGGGGCTACTGTTTTGAACTTTAGGAACTTAGCTTTAAGGCCTCTTTCTGTATGAACCTATTACTGGCTTTGGGAACTGCTTTCAGATTCGGCCTATGTCTCTGTTGTCCGCCCTCACCCATACCCGAAGACGCCGAGCCATTGGGGCCAAGACTACGCTGTCAGACGCGTCGCTGCAGCCAGAGGAAACACACTAAAAGTGCTTCATCTTTTTCTTCACACTGGTTGCACTGCAATTGCCAGAGTATCCAGATCTAATTGCAAGAGCTCTGCAACAACAGGTTAAGGTACGTCTATGAATGCAACTCCTTGCCAGTTCTGTTCCTTCTCGTGAATTTCTCTCCATATTTTCTGAATTTCCAACTTTTCATTCTCTTGAACAAAGCGCCCTTTGTTAAAGCAAAACCTGCCAACAAAGCAGCCCATGATTCGCCCCCATGTCTTGTCCTAAGCTCCAATTTAAGCCAACTCAGTGATCAGAATTAGACTATTCCTGCCATGTTGTTAACCAAGGGCTAATTAAATTTAACTGATTAATTCCTCCATGGTGCAGACTTAAAGTTTCATTCGAGAGAAACTCCTTGATTTGGAATGCTAACCTGGGCTTCTCTTCCAGGAATCCTGTTACTCGGCTCCCATGCGGTCGACCCAGCCTTGTGAATCAATTATACTTACTGCCATTTCTGATAAGCCAGAGAGTCTGATGCGCAGTCCCGGGGGTGCTACCCAGTTCCCTCCCCATTGTGCACAAGCGCCGGACGCTTGCAATTCATTCAATAAGCATTAACCGCTTACTATTTCCAAGACATGCTCTTCACGGTCTAATAGTGGTTCACATTTTATTTGATTGTCTGCTGGGTCATCAGTTTTCGGATTAATTTCATGATTGCTTCGTTTGTAAATAAATTCATCTTAATGTAACTAGTGACTCATTTCCCATGGCGACCTTCCAATCCCTAACTTATTTGCTGATAATTAAAGTAAGTCCCATTTAGTTCGCATTCATTATATTACATTCTGGGTGCTTTCTGTTGGTCCTCAAAGGCAGCCTGTGATAAAAAAACCCTTGCATTCTTCCAACAGACCCCAGAACGTAAGAATGTATATATATATATATATATATATATATATATATATATATATTTATATATATATATATATACACACATATTTGTGCAGCTTCACTTGATATTTGGTATTAATAAATTTATACAGGCACACACAGATTATCAACAGTAAACATTTAACGCAGACTCTTTCACTATAGAACTTTAATGAGCACCACAATTCCCCAACCCCCCTCAAGACCCCGTAAAGAACCTTGTCCAAACTCTTATCAATAGTAAACATATAACGCAAAATCTTTCATTTAATATCTTTCATAAGCACCAAAATTCCCTGCCCCCCAACTCCTTCCCCGACACCCCCTATCGGACCTTGTCCCAACTCTTATCAATAGTAAACATATAACGCAGAATCTTTTATTTTATACCTTTAATTAGCACCACAACCCCCGGCCCACCAAAGGGACCTTACCCCGACCTTTCTCTTGGGAAGCCGTCACCGCTCTGGATAATGAGAACTCCGCTTGCGCCAGAGGTCGTAAAACGAAGCATAAAGAAGAGCGAGACAGAGACGCCCCGGCCAAATACCCTTCATCATCATAAACAGATGCAGCATTAGGTGCAACCCGGGCAACCTGGTGTACACAGAGGGCTTTTTACCTGGTGTTATTAGGGCAAGCGACGACGAAATGGGGGATTTGGCACCGGTGGGTGGAACAGTACAATATTTCTAGTATTAGAGTAGTGGTAGTAGTAGTAGTAGTTGTGCTAGTAGTAGCAGTAATAGCAATGAGGTTTAGTGATGACAGTAGTAATAGTAAGTTACTTTCAGAAGACATGCTGATGATTTACCAACATTGCAGTGCTAGAAGTAACTCTGACATAAGCAAATATTCAGCTACGGCAGATATATACGGTATACTGCACATGCATAAATAGCCTTCTTGCTACTGGAATCAATTCGGTTTTCAAATTCCACAAAAGCAGTTATATTCCCAACATGAATAAATAAACAAATACATTAATAAACTAATTAACAAATAAATAAATAAATACACACATATATACTGTATATACATGCATATATATATACATATATATATATATATATATATATATATATATATATATATATATATATATACATATACATATACATATGTGTGTGAGTTTGTGTAAACAGAAGATTCGAAATTCTAGGTATTATTGTAACTGACGAAGAACTCAGTCCATGTATCAAATATGAATAAGAACGACTTTAGTAATGAAATGAGTACGAAACGCTTCCCCCTCCAGGTCAATAATGAAAGCTTTTACTACAAATAATAATAATAATAATAATAATAATAATAATAATAATAATAATAATAATAATAATGTGACCACTGACATTTCCCCGTTCTCATCCGGAATCCGAACTCACGTACAGTCATCGCTGCACGTACGTGCGGCGTGCAAATGCTGGTATATAAAGGACGCTTCCGTACGTCACGTCCCAGCTTTCCTCTATTTGGAGGGGGGAACTAATATCCGGGGCCGCATCCGCACCCCACATCCTGCTGTCAGAGGCAGTATCCTTGGAGACTCCTTCGACCCTCCTCAGGACTCAATAATGATTATCAGAATTAGATTTTTTTCCTTTGGGCTTCCAATATTTCCCCCTCCTTTAATTTCCTCCGAGATATTGCTTTGTTTCAGGCCGTTGCGAGCGCTTCGTAGGGGAAAGTCTCTCTCTCTCTCTCTCTCTCTCTCTCTCTCTCTCTCTCTCTCTCTCTCTCTAATAGGATTTCCAGTGTTTCTCCCTTCTCTCATGTTTGTACAAACTGCATTATTTAGGTCTTCTACTGGTAGGATATGAGAGAGAGAGAGAGAGAGAGAGAGAGAGAGAGAGAGAGAGAGAGAGAGAGAGAGAGAGAGAGAGAGAGAGATTCTCACATATGACGCCCATAGAGGAAAGGAAATAATTGGAGAGAGAGAGAGAGAGAGAGAGAGAGAGAGAGAGAGAGAGAGAGAGAGAGAGAGAGAGAGATTTTCACATATGACGCTCACAGAGGAAAGGAAATAATTGGAGAGAGAGAGAGAGAGAGAGAGAGAGAGAGAGAGAGAGAGAGAGAGAGAGAGAGAGAGAGACATATGACGCTCATAGAGGAAAGGAAATAATTGGGAGAGAGAGAGAGAGAGAGAGAGAGAGAGAGAGAGAGAGAGAGAGAGAGAGAGAGAGAGAGAGAGAGATATTCTCACGTATGACGCTCATAGAGGAAAGGAATTAATTGGAGAGAGAGAGAGAGAGAGAGAGAGAGAGAGAGAGAGAGAGATTTTCACATATGACACTCATAGAGGAAAGGAAATAACTGGAGAGAGAGAGAGAGAGAGAGAGAGAGAGAGAGAGAGAGAGAGAGAGAGAGAGAGAGAGATTTTCACATATGACACTCATAGAGGAAAGGAAATAACTGGAGAGAGAGAGAGAGAGAGAGAGAGAGAGAGAGAGAGAGAGAGAGAGAGAGAGAGAATATTACAATGCTTCTGAGTGAGAGAAAGGGAGAGACTTCTCAAACAAAACCCAACAGGTTGTGGTCTCCTTCACCTTCAGCATGAAAACGGACGAGAATATGATATATAAGCAAGTTTTCACGACCGTAATGAAATATGTTTCATTCGAGACGCAACTTTTCACCACCTTTATGAAATATGCTTGATTCGAGACGTATTTCATGGAGAAACCAAGCATTTAAAATTGAGATACTGTCTACTAAGAAACTCAATAATTACTGTAAATAGAAACATACAATTAGTGTAAATAAAAACAACATATAGTTTGAGTATGTGAGATATTTTACAATTACTGTAAACCAAAACATATAGTGGGACCATGTAAGACATTATACAATTAGTGTAAATCAAAACAACATATAGTGTATGTAAAATATTATACAATTAGTGGTAATAAAAACACCACATTTTGTGCGCATGTAAGACATTAAACAATTAGTGTAAAAAAACACCTTATAATGTCAGCTTGTAAGACATTACACACAGTGAAAATAAAAACATATAATTGAGCATGTAAGATATTATACAATTAGTGGAAATAGAAACAGATCGTGTGAGGACCAAGACTAAACAACTGGCTCAAATAAGATAATGAACATTTTGCATATGGGACCGAATAATTTACGTAAACAGGAAAGTTGTTAGTATGAGATTATCAAAATGAAATATGGATGCACACGATATAGCGAGAATGCCAGCAAAAAAAGTAAAGTGATCAGCCTTGTACAATATTCAAAAGAATTTAAACTTAAAGTAGCTTACATGGATTAGTCAACTTCGACTGTTATTATTATTATTATATTATTATTATTATCATTATTATTCAGAAGATGAACCCTCTTCATATGGAACAAGCCCACCATGGGGGCCAGTGACTTGAAATTCAAGCTTCCAAAGAATATGGGCTTCATTCGAAAGAAGTAACAGAAGGTAATGAGAAATACAGAAAGAGGAGATCAGTCATTAGAAAAATAGATGAATTACCAAATATAATTTATTTTAAACTATTACGAAAATAAGATCCATTGTATTAAAGTAGTGACGCATTGCATCTTCGCTTGGACTTCTGAAGTTCCAACTCAAGGATGGATACGGCAGTACCTCAGTATTTCCTAAATTACGGCTTAATGGTGATATATAAAAATAATGCAGCTCTTTCAAAAGCATATCAAAATTCTTGATATGATGGGACCACAAAGCTTTAGTGACAGTTTGTAGGAGAGTTTCGGTATATCTAGAAAAAAAGTTGTGAAAAATAACTCCATATAGTCCATGACGTTTGTATGTAATCAGCTCTACTTAAGAGAGATGCATGCAGTAGTTATTTCGGCCATATATATATATATATATATATATATATATATATATATATATATATATATATATATATATATATATATATATATATATATATATATAAAGTATGCATATATATGTATGTATATATATGCATATATATACAGTCTATGTATATTATTCTTTTTCTTCTTTTAACGTACTTTTTTCCCATTTGTATGGAGTAAGCACGATGCCTTCTTTTGAAGGACTTTGATTTGGCTTTGGGGAAGATCATAGTCTCGACCGACTGCCCTGCCTGTCATTGCTTAGACCTGGTAGCATATGTACATGTATTATACCAGTCACCAGCCCCCTTTCTCCCAGCAGCGAGAAGTTGTTGCGCGGTTAGGTCGACAGTCGAGACGTGTGAGGTGTCTGTTATGTTTTTAGGAGATGTTGGAGTGGCTTTGTTTGTGCGTGTATTAGTCTGTAACACCCATTTGCTTTTCAGCAAACCTATCCGTTGATTATAACATAATCCCAGGGTGTCTACACGGATAGCAAAGTGTCCGCCTCTCTGACTGGTCAGCTGCGGATTTTGAACCCGCGACACAGACCTCTATGAAGTCCGAAGCTGCTGCTCTAACCGACTTGGCCATCGAGGCTCTATATATATATATATATATATATATATATATATATATATATATATATATATATATATATATATATATGTATATTATACATACATACATACATACATACATATATATATATATGTATGTACAGTATGTATGTATGTATATATGAAATGTATGTGCATATATGTATCTAACAGAGCTATGGCGGTTGAAGTGAAATCAATACTACATAATGACCCTACCCCTTTCACTCTAGAGGCAACTAACTCTACAGATGCTGAAAATAGCCACGGCTCCCCCCACAGGCAATTAAAACATCGGATTACGGGGTCTTTTATCCCCCGTGAACGCAACAGGGGACGGGAATGAATCTTAAAAAATGACTGATCTTTTTAACTCTCCTCCCAATCTAGACAGAACAAATCATTTAATAGATGTTTAGAATAAAAATTATATTTCGTTTTCTCTCCGGCACAAAAATAACATTGAAACAAAACTCGGGTTAAATTGAGTTGAACAGTAGTTGAAACTTCTGTTTTAGAGAGAGAGAGAGAGAGAGAGAGAGAGAGAGAGAGAGAGAGAGAGAGAGAGAGAGAGAGAGAGAGAGAGATTCGAGCCGTTAATTTCAAGTTAAAATGCTTTTATCCATATATATAACTGTTCACAAGCACGCACACATACATACATACATATATATATATGTGTGTATATATATATATATATATATATATATATATATATATATATATATATATATATATATATACTGTATATATGTATAAATATATAATATGATATATATATATATATATATATATATATATATATATATATATATATATATATATACATATATACACACACACATATTGAAACACATTTTCAAAGCCGAAAGTTAATATGGCTGATATATTTTATCAATATTCCAAATCATACCATCAAACGGAGGTTGGAATATGTTCTCTACTGAGATAGGCTTACTAGGCCTAAGGCTAGTACAGTAGGCTGGCCGTTAGTTACTTTCAGCCCACTGCAGAGAGGTAATTTGACATACGGTATCAGCAAAACAGTTTTTAGTTTTCTGTAAAAGAAAACTATTGAGATGGTTATTTGTCTATCTGTCCATCCTTTTTCTGTCCGCCCTCAGATCTTAAAACCTACTGAGGCTAGAAGGCTGCAAATTGGTATGTTGATCATCCACCCTCCAATCATCAGACATAACAAATTGCAGCCCTCTAGCCTCAGTAGTTTTTATTTTATTTAAGGTTAAGTTTAGCCATGGACCGTGCGTCTGGCAACGCCTTCCAGAGGCGTCGCCGACGCACCTTCACTTGACCGCATCTAGGGAGCAACTGAGCGCTGCCCGGTCGTAGCTGAGAGTTCTCATACAGCACTGTACACTGTACAGAAAACTCGATTGCGCCAAAGAAACTTCGGCGCATTTTTTACTTGTTTAAGAATGCCCTTTGTTCAACTTTAGCACATTTTTAGTACCTGAATTTTCGATCTTGACTTGACTCCTATATCCAAGGATACTTCGGCGTGTCTATAATTAGTCATTGCTATAATGACCCCACACCTCTTTTCTCTTTCCAACGGGCTATTACAGAGAGAAAAAGAAAATAGCTCCCCCGAAAGGCAATTAAAACGCAGGATTATGGGATCTTTTGTTCCGCGTAAATGCTGCAACAGGGCACGGAAATGGGCTTCGAAAATAGCCGATGTTTCCAGCATCTCCTCAGGCAGAGTTTCGGTGTCTAAGTTTCTCTTCAGGACTCAGAATGGTGACAATATCTTTAGATGTACTGATGACACACACACATATAATATATAAATATATGTCTGTGCGTGTGTGAGTGTGTACGTATCCTGTGGATGGTGGCTCCTGGTTGCAGCCTTCTGAAATTTTATACACACACAATCATATATATATATATATATATATATATATATATATATATATATATATATATATATGAGCATATATATATATAAATATATATATATACAGTAAACGCCCAGTATTTGAGTTCTCACGATTTGCAGACTCACCTATTCGCGGATTTCTCTGTGGAACATACATACGCATCATTCGTGGAAAATTCGCCCATTCGCGGTACTTTTCACTGAGAAATACTCACTAATTACTGTATTTTCATATAATTTTCATGACTAAATCACTTTTTGTTATAAAACTATTAAGATACTCAGGTACCCAGGTAGTGCTAGAGTTACAATAATTCGCCTTATGATAATTCGATTTTGTGATGGGGTAAGCAATTAATACTGATACGAGTGAGTGAGAGAGACCAAATTACAATAGACCAACAGCTTTTCCTCCATCTCTTTATCCCATCTTCTAGTTAAAAAAGTAAGAGAGAATGATAACAGTATTGTTAGTAATGTTATACTCTTGCGTAAATGCATATAGCCATAAACAACCGAACGAGAAACTGTTGTTTTGCTTATAACCGAATCGGATAGCAACAGCCGTTTTGCTTGTATTTCAACCATCGTACGGTAGTAAACAATTACAGTACCGTAGTTATGTTACAAATCATGTTAAGTAGAGTAGGACTGATATATTTTTACATTATACCCTTATTCGATATGGATAAAAGATCGCCAAGGAAATATACCGCTAAATTTAAGCTGCAAGCTGTAGCTGAAGCTGAGAAAACAATGTTCAAGCTGCTAATGACTATAAATTATCGTGCATCGGCAACATGGATGAAACTCGACACTAATTAAAGTTGGACAGAAAGTATTTTAATCAAAACCACTGGGCATGAAAGAACACATTACTGCTGTTTTTACGCTGATAAACAATAAATACGTAAAGCTCGTATGATGATGAAATCAAGTGAAAATAGCAAATGGAATCTTGACTTTTTTACACAAATATGCCCCCAAACGGCCAACGTCATCTATTAACGAGAAAAAAAGCTAAATTAATTTCACATCGAGACGTATTTAAGTTATATTTTGACTTAAAAACACTTCGTATAACGAAAAATAACCTTGACCTATATAAATAAAGTATCTAGAGATTCATTTACGCTAACTAGAAGCAAGAAAAGCGCTCTGAACTGAGTTAAATATGGCGAGATAAACTTACCGCCTAATCGATTACCAAACCAAAACATTGATTGCTATGATTGCAATTTATAATACAAAAGCAATATAAGATTGTATACGATTTTAAAAAATCTATGGATAAGATGCATTTTCATTGTGTTGATGTTTGTATAATACGATATTATGTGAATATTGAGTACAGTATAATGTAGGCTAGGCTACCGTATGTATACAATATACCACAGTGTAGGCTATGTTAATTCTTGTTTGTTATTCATTTCTCTTTGTATTGCACTATCATGTCACTCTACATGAACCTATACATACCTACCGTTTATGTATAGCGTATACTAAATATTTAAACTTAATTACTTGCTTTATAACCAAGCCTTCAGTTAGATAATCCTGCGCATTTTCAATATTCATATTCATGATTTCAGTTTTTCCACTATTAATAACCAAAACAACCTTTCGACCTTCAATCACTAGACAATCCAACACACTGCATCTTTTCTGGTCCCTCACAGTTCAAGAC
>NC_089796.1:9634301-9649301 GCF_040412425.1 Macrobrachium rosenbergii | reverse complement strand
CCCTAAATGAGGGGATTGGAAAGCCTGGATTTTATGTCTGAAATATTAAACAGTAGACAAGCACATAAGCATACAGTATATATATATATATATATATATATATATATATATATATATATATATATATATACATATATACATATATATATATATATATATATATATATGTGTATATATATATATATATATATATATATATATATATATATATATATATATATATATATATATATATATATATATATATATATATATATATATATAATATATTTATTTATTTAATGGCTAACTCTAGCTAACCTTCGTTCCTGGAGATGGACGGCCGATGTTGGATGGAAAACCCGAAAAAAATAATTTTTTTGCTTGTAATCAGAGCTAAAATGGTGACCACAGTCAACAAAATGACGGGGTAAAAGGTTAACATATGGGAGAATAGAGATCAGGCAGTTTGGCCACGTAGTGATTATGGAGGACGATGGATATATTGAAAGAGTTCGCAACTGTGAAATGTCGAGAGGAAGGCGAAGAGGGAGAGAGAGCACATGAATGATAGATGGCGTATTGTTGTAATTCAAGGAAATAGAAACGTTACAGAAAGAAGGGGCCGATGTTGTGGTCATCCCAAACAAGAAGTGACCGCAAATTTGTCTTTTTCCTGTGGTTACCAAAGCTAGGGGAAAGGCCTTACTGGTGAATAAATTACTAAATAAATGTATGTATGCACAGTATGTACGTATGTATATATATATATATATATATATATATATATATATATATATGTATATTATATATATATATATATATAAATATATAGGTGAATAAATTACTACATAAATGTATGTATATATGTATATATATATATACATTATAATACATGTACATGTATATTTATTTATACATCTATGTATGTATATATGTATATATAATTACATATATATAATATATATATATATATATATATATATATATATATATATATATATATATATATATATATATATATATATATATAATGTGCATGTGTGTGTGTGTGTGTGCGCGCAATAAATATATACATTTCCCTTTATAACTGTACGACACAAAGCATTAGTTGGACTGAATTCAGGTACCATTTTAAAAAATGTATTGGCATAATAATGACCAATCTTACTAAGCAGAACCGAAACGTGATTAAAAAATTACCTAAAATTTCTAGTTGGGAATCGGGTTCAGAAGCGAAGAAGTCTTGCACGATACCTAAGGAGATTGAGATAAAGCATAACACTGAAATTTACAAGACCTTTTCATCTTCAACAAGATACAGGAAGAACAAATTAATGCTCCCAGTGATATATCTTTTTGTATGATACTGTGTAACGAATTCAACTTCATACAAATATCTTTAAGCGAGCATTCAAGACTTCCATAATATCGCCTGGGGCCACTCAAACATTTATTCTGCTCTTTCAGCATCTGAACTGCATTAAATTCTTTAAGGAAACAAATTTACGAACATGGTTCTTGGAAGCGTCAAAGTCTTGGAAAATTAATATTTATTACAAATGCTGATGACAGATTTCGTCGCCCAATAAATTTCCTTTTTTTTTTATTTTGGGACTGTAATTTCATTTTCCACAATTACCTTCTCTCTCTCTCTCTCTCTCTCTCTCTCTCTCTCTCTCTCTCTCTCTCTCTCTCTCTCTCGTTTTTAGCTTTCTGCAGAAGAAAACCATTGAGAGATTTCGTCGCCCAATAAATTTCCTTTTTTTTTATTTTTTTCATTTTACAACTTTAATTTCCTTTTCCACAATTACCTTCTCTCTCTCTCTCTCTCTCTCTCTCTCTCTCTCTCTCTCTCTCTCTCTCTCTCTCTCGTTTTTAGTTTTCCGTAAAAGAAAACTATTGAGATGGCTATTTGTCTGTCCGTCCGCACATTTTGTATCCGTTCTAAGATCTTAAAAACAACTGAGGCTAGTGGGTTGCAAATTGGTATGGTGATCATTCACCCTCCAATCAGCAAACATACCAAATTGCAGCCCTCTAGCCTCCGTAGTTTTTATCCTTTTATAAGGTTAAGGTTAACCATAGATCGTGCGTCTGGCACAGCTATAGGTGCCAACAACACAGGCCACCACCGGACCGGGGCTGAAAGTTTCATGGGTCACGGCTGACATTTTCGTGGGTCGTGGCTGAGAGTTTCATATAGCATAATGCGCTGAACAGAAAACTGGATTGCGCCGAAAAAACTTCGGCGCATTTTTTACTCGGTTATCTTTAGATTTCACGAGAGAAATTAATGTCCTCCTTGACATTTTAATTAGTTTTTTCACACCATCATCCAGTTCTTGGAAGGGATAATAGTTATGGATGGATGATTACAGAGTGAGATCGGTTCCAACGTCAGACGAACTGGAGCTTATTCAGACATGCCTGAACCCAATGTCAGACGACTTGGAGCTTATTCTGACATATGCATTTCACAACAATTAGCAGATGGCCCACATACGTACATACAAGCGACATGAACATATATTGTATGTCTATCTGTTTATCACTATCTCTCTCTCTCTCTCACCCACACAAACACATTACAGCCTATATATATATATATATATATATATATATATATATATATATATATATATATATATATATATATATATATAAAATGTATGTGTATGTTTACATAATTTTCAGCACTAATCAATTTAACCTCAAAGGAGGGTTACTGAATAGCATATACAATTCCCTCTAGGTGTAAGTTACTCCCAAGGTAGAATGGATTATTTGTGGCTATATACATACATAAATACATACATATATATTACACATATACATATATGTTATATATATGTATATGAATATATATTATATATATATAATACACACACACACACACACACACACACACACACACACACATATATATATATATATATATATATATATATATATATATATATATATATATATAGAGAGAGAGAGAGAGAGAGAGAGAGAGAGAGAGAGAGAGAGAGAGAAATACTCAAGCTTCAGTCTATATGCGACAAGACTAAACTTTAAATTCAAAGGTGGATGAACGCTTAAATAGCAAGCCCCCCCTAGCTCTGAACGAGTTAAAAAAAAACAGACTTTAATTCGGAATGTCTGATAAAATTCACCAGCGTCGGAGAACCTTAAAATATCCCACCTCCACATTCACCTATCGCCCCTAAATGTACATTTCCATTTGTGTACTAAACTCGCCTAACAGGGTACACTTCTCTTAAGGTAATTCATGAAGAAACATCGCTGACCCAGACCGCACAAATATATATATATATATATATATATATATATATATATATATATATATATATATATCCTATTGCTGAGCTCTTTGACACTCCCCTTCTAAATTTTCTATGCTCCGCAACAAATACACCCTTTTCCCCCTGTCAAAGTCCCCCACCTGATTTATGTCCCATTTTTAATCGTTCGAATAATAGCGCATTAGCATATAAATATCAAATGGGCTTGGGTACTGGAACAGAATTCGCACGACCGACACAATAACGCAATTAGCAAAGGATGGTTTGGCATTATTTATGGTAAATATATTCATGAACTCTGGCACTTCGTCTAAGCAAACGTTTGGAAAGAGCATACGGACACCAGAGAGATGTTTCCTCGGTCATTATACTAAAAACAGTACAATTTCGCCAAAACTAACCAATTTTATTACAACCCGATCTGTAATTTATAAATTTACACTTAGTTTCCCTAATTTCATTCATGATTCTTCTTTAATTTATTTTCGATGAGGAAGAGATCGAGAAATTACATGGCACAATCTAGATCGTCCACAAAATTGTGGGTTCCAGATCTTCTCGCATCGAATGGCACAAATGATGCATTTCAAATAAAGGTCGCTTAAACCGTTCGTGGAATACAAAGATGGAAGCTTGTTAAAGGTTCATGCTGGACATACATACATACATATATATATATATGTATGTATGTATATCAAATATATATATATGTACATGCATAAGATTATATTTTTATACCGATATATATATACATACACATACATATATAGATATAATACATACATACATGCAATATAAAAAAATACTCTCTCTACAGTATATATATATATATATATCTATATATATATATATATATATATATATATATATATATATATATATATATATATATATATATATATATATATATATATATACATATATACACACATACACAAATCGAGACAAAGAAATCTTAGACAACGTAACCACACGGTAGTGAAATAAAAACGATAAATCCCTCAATAAACATCAATAACAAACAGAAATTATGTACTTACCGACGCTCTAATACTTTGTTGGGCAACCGTCCTCCTTAATGCACTCACGGAGGCACTTAGGAACAAACTTAGCAAGATTTTTTTAACCACTCAGGGTCGAGAGACTGTACCAAATATTTTTGATGGCAGCCTCGAGTTAGGGAGTGATGATGTGTCACGCTCGTAACTTCTGTTTCATAAAAGACCAAAGGTTTTCATCTGGGTTTAAATCCGGTGCATTACCAGTCAATCGTATATATATATATATATATATATATATATATATATATATATATATATATATATATGTATATATATATATAAAGGCCGATAGAACGGAAGAGTTGGTAATTCAGTTTTGGAAACTGCATACTAAAAATGCTTGCATGTTTGCTGAACAAATGCCAATGTGAGTTTTAAGGCACCAAAGTAAATCTCCCACCTCGATCGAAAAACAAAAGCTTGACATTAATTCATAACTATTAACGTCCTTTGATAAATACATAACAACAATGAATAATCTGGTACATACCTCCTCTCTCTCTCTCTCTCTCTCTCTCTCTCTCTCTCTCTTCTCCCCTGACCATGACAACAGATCAAAGAGCATTCTTGGCTCGTAAAAAATACGGCAATGAATATTTTACGTTTAAACCACGAAAAATCCAAAGATATTCCTTTTGCAACCTTTCTGGGGAGAACTTACAGAAGACATATCCTTGAATAAAATATCTCATATTATTTTTTTCTTTATTGCTTTGCGGTCTATCGAGGCAGAAGACGGTACGATGGAGGGGGTCGATTCATTTCTTGACTTTTTCAAGCTCTGTACACTGTATGTTTCACAAGTCAGGCTTTTTATGAACAGTCGTGGGGGCGCGTACATTTTTTTGGGAATAAAGTACAGTCTGCCTCTATCACCCGTAGAGGTAAGACGTCTTTTCATGACTGCCTAGTATTCAAGGGAAGTGGCCCATGAGGTTTTTTTTAAAATCTTCCCTCGATTCTGGGTCATCGGCATCGCTCTGGCCTCTTTTTCAGTGCCGGCATAGTTAGGTTTATGGGTCACCCCTTTTTGTGGCAAAACTTCAAGGAAGAATGCTATGATACAAAATAAAGATGAAGTTGCAAGACAATGGTCCCAGGCCGTACGACGAGCCAAGTAGACGGCTCAAACTATAGACGTGTATAGGCGCCATCGGGGCGAGAGTCCAAGAACCAATGCTAACACAGCATTCTTTGTCCTTGAAGACTCTAAAGTCGGAAAACAGGACTGTTTTTCTCAATGAACAGTTTGAAGTGATAGACCCCCACCCCAGAATATAATGCCATGAAAACTACAGTAGCGAAACATCCGGACGTTACAACGGCAGAATACGAAGAAGACCTTAAAGCGCGCACTGAGAGGAAAAATGATTGGGCTACAGTATAGATGGTGTGATAAAATTCCCAAACAATTCTCACACCATGAAAATAAAGTTTGAAATACCGAAGATGGCAAAGAGAGCCATAGAAGGAGGCCTTTTTATAGCCTACCAATAAATTCCAACTCAATATACTGAACAGGATATATTTGTGAAATTGTCATTTTGCCATAAATGCTACTCTTATGAGCATCTGTATACGGAACGCCCTAAAGATAAAAACTTTAAAATATGCTCTGAATGCTCATCATATGATCATACACACAGAGAATGTAAAGAAAATACAAAGAAATGTGTTAACTGCAATCAACAACATAGAACTTCAGCAGCGAAATGCCCAGTGAGAAAGGATCTAATAAAGAAAAAATGTAAGAGATCAAAGCGAACAGATATGCAACATCCACTACAAACAACGGAAAGAGAAGTTATGCTAAAGTAACAGCCACTAATACAGGAAATTGCGAGGCTAATGCAAATAACGTCCAAAAAATATAAGCAATATACAAGAAGTGACAAGAACTAAGATAATAACAAATATAGCCATAAAACTGGGGCTGCGTCAAGAAGGATTCTACCCCTCAGTAATAAACAGCTTATTGGGAGATAACAATTTACCAACAATACATTTCTCTAAAGAAACAACAAAGATGATAGCAAGCACCATGCAAAGGAATAAAGACAAGAAAACCGTACAAACAAAGCAGAAGAATTTCAAGCAACTCAGGATATACAACAGGATATGCAAGACTGCACACAATATGAAGAAAACACAGCAGAGAGTTCAGAAGGCGACTCGTCAGATGAATGAAGACTTTATACCCGGAAATGAACCTAATTCGGTCTCAAACTCACCAATTCCTCCCTCAGGACGTATCAGTATTTGCAAGAAACACAGCATCAATTAACAGAAGAAATACAAGCCTCACTGCAAAGCTTCTCAGATTTCTCCAATTCTCCCATTTTGCAAAATCCACAAGGATTAACTTCAGAATCAAAACGTACTAAGTAAAAAGTAAGTATACCTTAGTTTAACCAGACCACTGAGCTGATTAACAGCTCTCCTAGGGCTGGCCCCAAAGATCAGATTTACTTTACGTGGCTAAGAACCAATTGGTTACCTAGCAACGGGCCCTACAGCTTATTGTGGAATCCGAGAAATGAATTTCTATCACTAGAAATAAATTCCTCTAATTCTTCATTGGCCGGTCGCAGAATCGAACGCGGGACCAGCAGAGTGCTAGCTGAGAACGATACCGACTCGTCCAATGAAGAACTAAGTAGCCAGGAATACTAGAAAACAGAAAAATGAAAGGAAAATAACACATAATCAGTAGACCACTGTAACTCGAATGGATTCAACTCTGCGAAGAATTAAAATAATTCACCATAACGTGAAATCCTGGAAAACAAAGAAATTTGAATTATATCACATATATATGTTGAGAAGAAGAACCTGGCATAATATTAATCAATGAGCACGGTATGAAACGAAATGAAACTATGAAAATGTTTGGGTATGATGCATACGTGCAAAACTTTGCTCATGAACCTTTTGCAGGAATAGCAACAGCAATCAAGAATAATATTACACATATGACTTCCAAGACGACTTTTCAGCGGTCAAAATTCAAACTAACAAAGGACCTACAGTGATCGCTACAGCTTACAAACCGCCAAGAAGAAATCATTTCCCACTTCCAGATGCAATGAAGCTAATTAACAGGAAAGAACCAATACATATCAATGCGGATCTAAATGCCAGACACCAACTATTTGGATATAGGCAATCTAATTACACAGGCAAAGAAATAGTCTGATTAATAAATAAAAAGTATATCATACATTTAGGACCTGATTTTGATACTTTCGTAGCAAATAACAGAAAAGGAAATCCAGATATAATATTAGGAAATAACAAAATTCACCTCAATATTGCCATGACAAAAGTACCAGCAACTTCCTCCGATCATATTCCAATAATAATTACCCTGTCAACAAATCCAATAATGATTCCATCCTTAGAAAAACCAAATGTAAAAAGAGCAAGTTGGGAAAGCTTCAAAGGTGAAACAGAAGGTAAAATGAGTATATAACCAACAATAAATTCAAATGAAATGGAAATAACAAAGGGAGCAGTGGACGAAAAACTTGAAAAATGGTACAAAAATACAGAGGAAGCTTAAAAAAATCATATTCACAACTAAATACACTACACTTCCACACCCCATTAATAGTGAAAAGTTAAAATCAATACAATGGCACTATAACAACATTCAAAATACAGTACTTATAACAGGTTGGAGCAACACATTAATGAGAAGATATGTATCACTGCAAGCACAGTTAGTACAAGGAAACTCAAGATATTATCATCAAAATTGGGAAGACCTAATAAAAAATACACAAATACAGTACAATAATTCAAAACAATTTTGGAGCTCCTTTTAAGACTGATGGGAAGCAAAGCTAATGCATCACCTTACATAAAGCATAGGAATGAAAATATATATGATGACCATGAGAAAGAAGTATTGCACAAAGCCAACTGGCAGGAAATATTCCAAATAACGAAGGAGGATAACCGAAATTTCGACAACCAACATGAGGCAGTAGTTAATGAATTCACTGAACAACACAGACACAACAAATCCGCATCATGCAGCAGATATTAGCAGACTTAATGAAGACTGTCCACTATCAAGGAAAATAGAGTTATGGGAAATCAAAACAATAATTCAAAATTTTTAACACAAGAAGAAGTGGAATTAATAAGGTTACAATTCAAAATTTACCAGACTTTGCATTTGAAAAATTAAAAAAGATATACAATCTGGCTCTCTCGATGGGGGTATTTTCCAATTATATTCAAGAATGCAATAATGATTTTGATAAGCACACCAGGAAAAGATACTTGTCAGGTAGAGAATTCAAGACCAATACCATTACTAGAAGTACCTGGTAAAATATTGGAAAAAATCATTAACAACAGATTAGTGTCGTTCCAAGAAGGTAATCAGTCACACTATAAAAATCAATATGGATTTAGAAAAGGAAGAGGAACCCAAATTACAACAGCAACAATATATGAAAGCACTGCACTACCACAAAGAAGAAAGTACCTATGCAACCTAGTATGCAGAGATATAACCAAGGCATTTGACAAAGTATGGATACAAGGACTTCAGTACAAAATATTACATCTCAACCTTCCGGGCATTTTTGAGAAAATACAGTGCAACTTCATTAAAGATCGAACAGCAGCAATTAAGTCACAAAATTACGTAGGAAATCCATTCCTGTTACTAAGTGGAGTCCCACAAGGATCTGTACTAAGTCCAACATTATTAATTTTACATACATCAGATGTGACTTCACCACCAAGTTCTGTACAGATGTCTGCTTTGCAGATGATATAACTCAAATAGTTATACACCCAGAAAAACATACAAGAAGAAGGGACCCAACCTTGAAAAGACAAGTAGCACAAAAAACAATGGACCAAATTGAAAGAATAAATCAGTTTGAAAAGAAGTGGAAGATAAAAACAAATAAAACTAAATTCCTACTAGTATTGGTATCTGCACACAAACCTGCACAAATAATGTTAGATCAACAACCAGTGAATTTTATTAAAAGCACAAGAATACCAGGAATACAATTCGGACAAAGAGGACCAAAAAGACATGTAAGAGAAAGGCTAAAAATAGCAAGAACACAAAATACAAAGCTAAAAAGGCTTAGGAATGTGAACACAAACATTAAAAATCCATTTCTACAAAAGTCTAATAAGACCAATAATGGAATATCCACCAATACCCACCTGTTTAGCATCGACTTTCAATATAAGGGCATTACAAAAATTCCAAAATAAGATGCTAAGGTCCGCAGTGAGAAACAAACAAGACGAAGATGATCTGAATATAGAACAAATACACGAAAAATACAAAGTAGAACCAATTAATGTATGGACTGGCAACCAAAATATGGAGTAAACCAGTCCAATATAAAAGAGATTACCGGAGGAAACGGAAGCAGAAGAGAGAAACTACCCAAACAACACAAAGTTAAGTATATCTTCGTTTAACCAGACCACTGAGCTGATTAACAGCTCTCCTAGGGCTGGCCCGAAGGATTAGATTATTTTACGTGGCTAAGAACCAACTGGTTACCTAGCAACGGGACCTACAGCTTATTGTGGAATCCGAACCACATTATAGCGAGAAATGAATTTCTATCACCAGAAATAATTTCCTCTTATATTCTTCCTTGGCCGGCCGGAGAGTCGAACGCTGGGCCAACAGCGTGCTAGCCGAGAGCTCTACCCACCCCTCCAATGAACTCCCAAACAACACAGACCACGGATGGTGGAGAAGAGTATCTTCATATACTCATCGTGATGAACCTCAACCATTATACTACTAAGAAATGTCTTGTGAAAAGCATAAATGATAGAATTTGCTATGTAAATATATTGCAAAATCATTATTATAACAGTTAAAATTAAGGTTAAAATAAGAAAACTTGCAACTTTATCTGAACAGAATTATACTATTAAGAAATAAAATTTAAAATACATAATCTGTACAATTCACTATGTCAATATAGTGCATAGTCATTTTTGCTATATGTTATTATTAAGGCAATAGTAAGAAAAATTGTACCTGTATCTAAATAAAATTGTGGCCAAACCACACTTTAAATTACTCTTACTAACGCTTAACTTTCTAAGCTATTCCCTACCATGGTTAGCTAGCTAACTGCCCTCATTCTTCTTTCGCCCATCTTAGCTATCAGCTAAAAAGAAACAATAAAAAAAGTCACTGATTTGTCATATCGTTCCGTCCGGAGTTTACGCCTCAAACCGTTACATTTACTTTTGGTCTCGTTCTTATTTACTTGGTTTTATTAAGGCGTGAGAAGGGAAAAGGCGGTATAGCAGCCATGTTATATTCAAAAGAATAAACTGGATACAATTCAGCGAATGAATTAATGCGTGTTTGAATCATGCTGAAATGTTTACAATTTTACACATAAAACAACGGACCTTTCATCACCAGCTCGTCACAAGATATTATCGGCATCCACTTCGGTTTAACCAAACAAAAACACCTTTTTGAAAAGCGATGTTCAAAAGAACGCGCCCGCTCTCAGGTGCATTTGAAAGTGACGCTCGGGATTCGCCGAATATTTTTGTGCCTAAAAAAAGAGTGAGGAAAAAGACCTCGACACAGGGCGAATGACAACTGGCCTTAGGTTTTAATTAAATCAATTAGCACTGCTATCGGATTTCAAAAGGCTGTTGATGATTACCCCTGCTTAATTAAAAGCGTCGCTTTGGAAGCTCGATGACACCGTCGGAGCCACTGTTTGTGATTTTCGACTGATTGTTGTTTCTTCAACTGTTTGTGATTTTCGACTGATTGTTGTTTCTTCAACTGTTTGTGATTTTCGACTGACTGTTGTTCCTTTCAAAGATAATGATTGTTTTTATTTTACGCTGACGACTGTAATCAGACTAAAAATAAAAAAAGGGGGGAAAAAGACAACACGACACAGGCCAGACCATCGGACATCAAAGGTAGAGAATAGAATAGAATATAGAATTTAGGCCAAAACCCAAGCGCTGGAACCTATAAGGTCATTCAGCGCTGAGACGGAAATTGACAGTAAAAAGGTTTGCAAGGTGTAACAGGAGGAAAACCTCGCAACTGCACTGTGGATCAATTGTTAGGAGAGGGTGGAAGGTAAGCTGGAAGAAAGAATAAGAATAGAGGTACAGTAAAAGAAATGAAAGGGGTTGCAGCTAGGGGCCGAAGGGACGCTGCAAAGACACTTAAGTAATGCCAACAGTGCACCGCACGAGGTGCACAGACGGCACTGCCCCCCCATGGAGGCCATCAAAGCTGTCCAAGCCAAGAGTGATTTTGATAATCAATTAAAATTTTGATAAATTACATAATTCCTGTACACTGTCTGTACATTTACACTTAATGAAGCTACAATATTCGCTGAAGATGAAGTGAATAAAAAATCTATTACAAATATGGACGATTACCTGACAAATGACCTGAAAGTGTTTGCTACCATTTCATTTTCCATGAAGAGTTTTCAACAATAATCAGAAAAAATACAAGACTTCTCGACGAATCCCTATAAATGTACAAGACGGATATATATGTACTTGCATTTAAATGTATTAAAACTAGATATATATATATATATATATATATATATATATATATATATATATATATATATATATATATATATATGTATATATAATATACACATATATATGTATATATAAATATACAGTATATATCTATATATATATACAGATATATATATAATATATATATAATATATATATATATATATATATATATATATATATATATATATATATAAATATAATCTTTATTAAAACTGTAACAACAGATATAATAATGAAGGAAATGTCCATATATCTGACAAAAGTGAGATTATTTCAGGTTGTATCTCCACCCCTTTAGGACCAATATAAAGGGGAAGATACTGCCCATAGCATAACACCCTCTTGTTCTCCCCTTTATTTAATGTATATATAGGCATATCATTTCCCCGTATTCAAAAGGAGTGAAAATACAGTTGCCTTAGGACTCAGAGAATTCTTACTTACAGTTAAGGGGTTATTTTCTTCCTCCAAGGGGTCCACAACCCTTCACTAGCCACCACTCTTCCACGAAATAAGGTGCATTAGGATTCCAAGCCGTTGTCACTTCCCAGGCTGGACCGCGGCGTAAGATGAAGGTAGATGTTCTTAATACATGGAATAATCTGCTGCATGCATTTGCCCTATGCAATAAAAGAAAGGGCCTTAATTCTCAGGAATCGCAAGAAAGCTTGCGTGAAAAGGGCGAAATGGGAGAGTGTGTGTACTGCGAGAATTAGATGGGCTGATGATGAACCTTCAGTGTAGATACAGAGAACATAAAGAAATTTTCCTACTCAGAGAGTCATCCACAAATTAGCATGTACAGTGTGAATGTAGCAGGGACAATTATCTTGCTTTTTCTCTGAAATCACCCCTTTTAGGGGAAAAGCTAAATGATACATGTATACATACATACACACACACACACACACACACACACACATATATATATATATATATATATATATATATATATATATATATATATATATATATACATATACGTATATATACCACCTGAAATAACTTCTTTTGTCAGGTATTTGGGGACTTCTTTCTTCATTGTACATGTTGTTACAGTTTTAACAAAGATTATATATATATATATATATATATATATATATATATATATATATATATATAATATATATATATATATATATATATATATATATATATATATATATATATATATATATATATATATATATATATCCTTATGCCTTCTTCCCCCTTTGGAGGGGGTGGCACCGGATGAGTACACCGTTCCAGGTCCTCAAGTCTCTAGAGATGAACTTGCTAACTCCACACCCTTCTGCTTGACCCAATAGAACTCTCGTAGCCCTTTTACTGCTGGGTGGGCTGGTGGGCTGGTGAGCAGTAGGGTAGAAGCGATCTTTTGACCTAGAAAAAGTGGACTGAGAACTGAACCACTCACCTACACTAACCTTTATGCCCTAGATGCCCATGAAACTCCCTAAACACACTTTCCTTTACTGGGTATGTCCCAGAAGGTGTGCATTAGGCCAGCCAAGACCCAGTTACATGTACATAAAGACACAGCAAAAGTATTTGATTCAATACAATAAAAAACAAGTAAAAAATGAGCCGAAGTTTCTTCGACGCAATCGAGTTTTCTGTACAGCCACGGCCCATGAAACTCTCTGCAGCGGCCCATGAAACTTTCACCCACGACCAAGTGGTGGCCTGTGTTGCTGGCACCTATGGCGGTGCCAGACGCACGATCATGGATAACATTAACCTTAGACGTAAAATAAAAACTCCGGTGGCTAGAGGGTTGCAATTCGGTATGTTTGATGATTGGAAGGTGGATGACCAACATACCAATTTGCAGCCCTCTAGCCTCAGTAGTTTTTAAGATCTGAGGGTGGACAGAAAAAGTGCGGACGGACAGACAAATAGCCATCTCAATAGTCTTCTTTTACAGAAAACTAAAAGGAGCAAACGTTGCAGTAACCATCTAAGTAACATCTACAGAACTCCATATAACGACGACAGAAATTGGTGACTTCCACAAAGGAAATGTATTACGTTGAATGCGCAGCGAAACAGCATAATCACTGAAGAGAAGAGGCTTTTCTTTGGACTGCTAGTAGCCAGCAAGACTCGACACACACTAGGAAGAGGTCACAAAATAAAGCACTGAATGAGAAAAGGTAGACCTTTTTAACATTCCTCTTCTCTGAGCATTAATTGTGCTCGATGATTGTACGCACATTACGGTAATGGACGGCAACAATGAAACCTGTATGAATATATACCCACTCAGGTATTCTAAATTTCAAGCTATTTAGACCAAAAGCAAAACCATGAGGCAACTGATTGCTATTTAACTAACACCAAGAATATACATATATATATATATATATATATATATATATATATATAATATATATATATATATATATATATATATGTATATATACATATATATATTATATATATACATATATATATATTATATATATACATATATTTATATATATGTGTATATAATATATATATATATATATATATATATATATATATATATAAATTTATATATATATATATGTGTCTGTGTGCGTGCATGCGTGTGTATATATGTATGTATGATTGTAGGCATGTATGTATATATATATATATATATATATATATATATATATATATATATATATATACATATACATATACATATACACACACATTGATTTTTAACATTCTCTCTTATATTAAGGATATCTTTTATTCTGTACCTGCTTAAATGTTCATTAATTTCTCTCTCTCTCTCTCTCTCTCTCTCTCTCTCTCTCTCAAGCAGCAGACCTAATTAAGCCCTGCAACATCTCCCATTACACGTGCTAAAGGTATGCCACAGCAATGCAACTGACCGCCGTCATGTTGCAACCGATGCCTTCCGGTAACAGATCCCTAACAGAATCGATTCACAGAGTCTGTGCAACACTACGTCTGTTGGAAATTTCACGAATGGCAAGGATTTTGACATTAATTTGAGATCATTCATTCAAATACTGGCCAGTCTCCACAAGAATAAATAAATACAGAATAGGATAGAA
>NC_089796.1:9624301-9629301 GCF_040412425.1 Macrobrachium rosenbergii | reverse complement strand
CGCACTGCTTGATATATATTCATTTACATAGTGCTGAGGCCAAGGCCAATACAGATTGGAGAAACCCACGATTAAGCTAAAAGACTGGGGAAACCCACGGTTGAGAGAGAGAGAGAGGAGGAGAAGGAGGAGGAGGAGGATGACGCACTGCTTGATATATATTCAATCACATAGTACCAAAGGTCAAAACAGTTTGGGGAAACCCAAGGACGGCAAATCAGGATCTGCGAGAAAAGGCATCGAGGCTTCTCTCTCTCTCTCTCTCTCTCTCCCCACTAGTGTTCTTCAGTAAGCGAATTTTCTGGTGTTATATGCGGTCCTTGATACATAAATTCTCTCACTTTCTAATGTAATTGAGCATTGTTCCCATTGTAAATTCATGAACTGAATGTATACAGTCTACAAAATAATGGCTGCTTCTTTCTTATGATAAGATTCCCAGAATCTTATTTTCTTACAACATTAGTGAAGATGTGTTTAGCGTGCGTACTATCTCAGAAAGTTTTGCGCTGCAGAAAACAATAACATCTGTAATAGTAGGCGCTACATTCTAAATGAATGTCTTTGATTATTCATGCGTCATTTACAAAATAATAAAGGCTGAGTTTGTGTAACTGCCCATACCTTAAATACCGTGTAAACCCGAGGATAGCTAAAGCATTTACAAATCAAAAACAACATACATTACATTCATCCAACCGCAAAATCCAGCCTGTGATGTGTAAAGCTTTCTGGCGTGTCTATCCAATTGAGCACAAAATTTTTTGCTTGATAAAATTATAAAATTTAAAAATACATAAAATACATTTACGAAAAGATATACCTTGTAATTACGTATCTGTTAATGCCTATTTGTCCATATGGACAATCGAATCTTGGCAAGCTTTCTTTGCAAATTATTATCCTCTGGATGGATAATATTTATTATCGTGATTTCAGCAATAATTATTACATATCGAAACAAGAGGCCAAGGTGGTCGATGGCATATTGATTGGATAATAGGTCGATTCAATCTAGAAAGGGGGGGGGAACCAATCTAATCGGTTTTTAATAAAAACTAAAATTTCAGTTTTGTTCATAAATTATTAATTCAATATAATATTGATTCAATATAGTGGCGGAGGAGGGAGAAAGGGCCCATCTATTCGGGTTTTAAATCAAAACTAAGATTTTAGTTTTGACCACAAAAATATTCCAGTTTGGATTCAAAACCGAAAATTTTTGTAACGGCGTCGGAAATGCCGTGGACCCAAACATGTGCCCAAACAAATCTTAAACTTATACGACACGACAGGTACAAGAGAGGAGCGAATTTGCCAAAAATGAGTCTCAGCCAACGACAGGGCAGAGTAAGTTTTTCAAAGTTCAGAGAACCAAAACCTTGCAATATCTAAATTTGCCCACGGATGAACTTCCCTTAAGAGTTAAGCCTCCCACACCTGCCAGCCCCACATAAACAGTCATATCTGTGGAAAATTAATCCCTGGATTTCACAGCGACCTTTTTCAGTTACTGACATGCTTTCAAGTGTCCTCGATAAGCTATTTATATCTATATATATATATATATATATATATATATATATATATATATATATATATATATATATATATATATATATATATATATATATATATGTAAACACACACATACACATATATATATATATATATATATATATATATATATATATATAATATATATATATAATATTATATATATATATATATATATATATATATATATATATATATATATATATATATATATATATATATATATATATATATATATATATATATATATATAAAGATAAGAGAGAGAGAGAGAGAGAGAGAGAGAGAGAGAGAGAGAGAGAGAGGAATATATATATATATATATATATATATATATATATATATATATATATATATATATATACTGTACACACATAAATGCGTATATATGCATATATATAGATGTATAGCAAGAGGAGAGTGGACAGGGAATTCAATATAAAATTATAAGAGCACGAACTGTAAAAATTCTGCCCAAGACCAGTAAAGGTTTTCTTGCAGAACACACCAGTATGAAATCTCTTGTCCTCACGGATGACGATGGTGTCTAAAAAGGATAATTGGTTATTATTTTCTAATTCATAAGTAAATTTAATGTTATTAAATTTACTTATGTTTGTTGTTCGTCATACAGCAACTGAACTTCGAGGAATAAGGTCTGTTAGTTAAAATTTTCTATTTCTTCCTCTTTTTTTTTTAACAATTTTATTTTAGGTTTAACTTTTTTACTGATATTTTACTTTATCATATTTTATTTGTACATATATCCTAAATCTTCTTGCTGGATTTGAATATTTTACTTTGTATTTTTAGCCTTGAGGATGAGACAAGGATCTCGAAACGTAGGCCGCCATGAATAAAGGAAAACCATCTACCAAGCTGTCTGCTTTAGTGCCTTCTTGCTATTTAGCTGAGGAATAGCCTCGCTTTCACACAAATGTATAGATGTATATATATGTATACAGAGAGAGAGAGAGAGAGAGAGAGAGAGAGAGAGAGAGAGAGAGAGAGAGAGAGAGAGAGAGAGAGAGAATCTATAATTTACATAAGTGTCGGGTGTCATAATCACGTCAACATCATGAATAGCCTCCACTAATAATTGTCTGTTACTCATTTAAATATGATTTTTTTTTCGATCGTGCTCCAATAAAATCAAAAGTACTTTATCCATTCAATGAAGCTCATTTGACAAAATAATTCGTTGTAAATCTTATTAAATGATTATGTGGTTTGTTTTCTCAGTCACGTGACAGGGTACGAGGGGCGTGGTTAATCGTGAAGAACAGCACAGCTCATCTCGAGGAGTTCAACGGTAGTTCAAATCAACAGACGCCTGCGAACCGTCAACATGGCCGCGTGGACAAGAGCTGCGACTGTCGGTATCTTGCTATTCCTGACGAAGGTGACACTAGCGGGAAGTTCGGCTGCGGCCTTGCCGCGTCTGCCGGAAAACGACTGCGTTGTGCATACTTTGCCGATCGAGGTCCTGCAACAGCTGATCGCCAGCGCTGAGGTCACCCTGAAGAACTCCGGCATAGGAACGACAGCCCACCCCGAAGCAGGAACGTCCGACGCTGCTCTAGATGGTAAGGAATTGTAACTGAGAGTGGGAGTCCTTCAATTTAGCCGGGATAAAAGAGGGGGATCTAGCGTCAGACGATGTCTGACACGTTAAGGAATCGAAATTAAAAACAAGTAACTTTTACTCAAGCCTGGAAAAACACGAGGGTTATGTGAAGTGGTGAAACACCATCCACACCCCCTCCCTCCTCCCCTCCCCTCTAAGAAAACAAACAAAACTGAAACATGAAACAATCCTTCAAAATCTGGTGCGAGCGGCAATGGGTGACAAAAACGACGCCGAAAAGTAGCGCTGTGTAATTTCACGACAGATGCCATCGGGGAAATCTTGATTCATTAAGGGTGGGCGGCAGTATTTAGAGTCTGACCTTTTGAATGAGAGAAATTCAAATCCGCTATTTATCTTTCGTGTCATTTTGAAGGTAATTAATGTTTCCAATCGAACATAAATATTTTTGCCTGCGATATAAATATTGAAAGTATCAATATCTCCCCGAATTTCCACTATGAACTGTTGTTGCAATTTGGGACAGGACCTGTGCACTCTGAAAATATGGCCAGTAGTACTTTATTATTATTACTATTATTATTATTTAAAATACTTCTCTTTTATTATCTTGTTTTACTTGTTATTTTCATCAGTATATTAACGTTCTTCCTTAAGTACCGTAAAACACTGACGAGAATAACAAATAATGGGAGAAAAAATACAAATATACTATATATATGTTAATAAATAAGGCAGAAAAGTTATGAAAACTTAATGGGAAAATTTTTCTCCAGTTAAAATTCGCATTCTCACAGATCTGAAATTTTGAAGTGCCTGGTGCATGCGCCTATGAATATCATCATTTGGTCACAAACACTTTCGAATCGGATGTCTTGGTATTATTTCCATCCTAAATCCTTTAGGTCTAGATCAAAATCCATCAATGAACAAAATTCTTTAGCGTTTATCCCGTAGAGGGAACAGTGCCGCCAGTGCACCTCACGCAGTGCACTGTAGGCAATACTTAAGGTCCTATGCAGCGTCCCTTCGGTACCTTGCTATAACCCCTTTCATTCCTTTTACTGTACTTCCGTACATATTCTCTGTCATCCACCATACTTTCCACCTTCTAACAACTGTTTCAAAGCGCAACAGCGAGGTTTTCCTCCTATTACACCTTCAAAAGTTTTTTACGCTCAATTTCCCCTTCAGCGCTGAATGGCCTCATAGATCCCAGCGCTTAGTCTTTGGCCTAAATTTTCCATTCCATTCTTTCGCGTTTAAGTGGCTTTTTGCTGTCTCCTTCACACTATTCGTTAACAGATTTATCAAATATCCCGTGACAATCTCAAACAGGCTTTGCATGTTAGCATTCCCACGCTTTCGCAAAAAAAAAAAAAAAAAAAAAAAAAAAAAAAAACAGCAGGCAGTTATTACAACACCTTTTGTTTCCAAAGAAAGTCACAAATCAGATTCAAGCTCTGTGGCTTCCATTCGATTGTGTGTTTGGTATGAATTTTACTGACCTTTTCCCAGCACGCCTGATATATTCAACCCAGTCTTGCTATGTCACACGTGCAACAGTGAAAAAGTAAAGCAATATTCCTCCCTAATCTGTCCTATACCGAAAGGCTCTGCCATACCCAGAACAGACCCGAGTAATGCATAGATGCAAGTTATCATGTATAGGTTAGATCAGAAAATAATGTGTTTAAATTAACAGTAATATTTTATTCTTTTATATGTATTCTTTCATTTATAACAGGCGACGAAGGTTCCACAATAAACATTTAGAAATGTTATTATTATTATTATTATTATTATTGTTGTTATTATTATTATTATTATTATTATTATTATTATTCAAAAGATG